>NC_092871.1:85724235-86028736 GCF_032062135.1 Pyxicephalus adspersus | reverse complement strand
CAGAAGGCAGGCTGGCGGAGGAAGTAGGGTGTATTATGAAAGGAAGGCAGGCTGGCAGAGGAAGCAGGGTGCACTATGGGCAGAAGGCAGGCTGGAGGAGGAAGTAGGGTGTATTATGGGAGGAAGGTAGGCTGGTGAAGGATGCAGGGTGTATTATGGGCAGCAGGCAGGCTGGCGAAGGAAGTAGGGTGTATTCTGGAAGGAAGGCAGGCTGGCAGAGGAAGTAGGGTGTATTATGGGAGGAAGGCAGGCTGGTGGAGGAAGCAGGGTGTATTATGGGCAGAAAGCAGGCTGGCCGAGGAAGCAGGGTGTAATATGAAAGGAAGGCAGGCTGGCAGAGGAAGCAGGGTGCCCTATGGGAAGAAGGCAGGCTGGACGAGGAAGCAGGAGCCAGGTGCACTATGGGCAGAAGGCAGGCTGGCGGAGGAAGTAGGGTGCATTATGGAAAGAAGGCAGGCTGGTGGAGGATGTAGGGTGTATTATGGAAGGAAGGCAGGCTGGCAGAGGAAGCAGGGTGCCCTATGGGAAGAAGGCAGGCTGGAGGAGGAAGCAGGAGCCGGGTGCACTATGGGCAGAAGGCAGGCTGGCGGAGGAAGTAGGGTGCATTATGGAAAGAAGGCAAGCTGGTGGAGGATGTAGGGTATATTATGGAAGGAAGGCAGGCTGGCAGAGGCAGCAGGGTGCCCTATGGGAAGAAGGCAGGTTGGAGGAGGAAGCAGGGTGCACTATGGGCAGATAGTGAGCTGGTGGAGGAAGTAGGGTGCATTATGGAAAGAAGGCAGGCTGGCGGAGGAAGCAGAATGCAATATGGGAACAGGACAAGCTGGTGGAAGAAACAAGATGCACAATGTAACAAGAGGGACCTTTAAAATATTAGGTTGAGGTGGGGGGGGTAACGTTTTGGCTGAGTGGTGTATATGTACCACCAAAGCTGGGGATGGGGTTATTAAACATAGCAGTATTGTTGATCCCCATTGTGTGTATTAGCTCCATGTCATAGCGGGATTTTTAGAAGTCTGAACACAATACTTGGGTTGGGTACACAGCACACCCTTTTAGCAATATATATATCAAATATTTCTCTGACTTATTTTCTGCACAGATGACAAACATGTTATAACCTCTTGTGTATGTGGGGCTAAACCCCCCTTTAAAATGTAATCCAGAATGTTCCCAATTATGCCCGGGGCCACACGGCAGCTGAGGGGTTAAGGGTGGCACAGCTGGTGGGAGACACAGATTCTGGCGGCGGGCCAGGCACAACCTTCTGAAGACAAGCCTGGCTCCCACTAATAGCTGTGAAGGGTGATTAAATGCAGCTGCCTCCATTTCAGGGGATCCCCTTTCAGATGCCTCTCATCTTTTACCCTTTCAGTGCCTCACACATTTCAAAACAAGTCAGAAACCAGTGTACACAAAACCTGTATATTTATAGCGTCTAGACGGGCCTCGGCCTTGGCGAATTAGTGCAACTTAATTACTCCGTCTGCATGGACCTTCTGTATGGCTTCTGATCAAATGAGTTCATTCAAAGTGGACCTGTCAGTACCATTGCAATGCAGGACCACCAATAGAATCATTCCTCACACAAGTCAGTGACTTTGTCTGGACTGTTGTCATGACTCCTCTCTGCTGCAGACAAGAGGAAGTATTACCTTAGTCCCCTTTGTGTCAGACCACCGCCAAAAACTTCACAAACACTGGAACCGACACGGCTGTGTGAGTACATTGACCCATTTTACTGGTGTCCTTCTACCCCAAAATACCTCACACATACCCCAGGGTCCTTCTACCACATAATACCTATATTAGCACTTCACACATACCCCAGGGTCCATCTACCACAAAATACTTATAATAGCCCCTCACACATACCCCAGGGTCCATCCACCACAAAATACCCCCGATTACACCTCACACATACCCCAGGGTCCTTCCACCACAAAATACCCCTGATTACACCTCACACATACCCCAAGGTCCATCTACCCCAAAATACCCCTGATTACACCTCACTCATACCCCAGGGTCCATCTACCACAAAATACCTATAATAGCCCCTAACACATACCCCAGGGTCCATCCACCACAAAATACCCTCCATTACACCTCACACATACCCCAGGGTCCTTCCACCACAAAATACCCCTGATTACACCTCACACATACCCCAGGGTCCATCTACCACAAAATACCTATAATAGCCCCTAACACATACCCCAGGGTCCATCCACCACAAAATACCCCTGATTACACCTCACACATACCCCAGTGTCCATCTACCACAAAATACCCTCCATTACACCTCACACATACCCCAGGGTCCATCCATTACAAAATACCCTCCATTACACCTCACACATACCCCAGGGTCCATCTACCACAAAATACCCCAGATTACACCTCACACCCCATGGTCCCCCTACCCCAGGATATCCCTAATAATAGCTGAATAGAGGAATATTTGTATCACTATTAAGCAAACTGCACTGCCTGAGGGTGAATCTGCTTCTGGTTGTCCATCCAGTTTGTAGGCCCCATCCAGGCCCAACCGTCCATGGCTCCCTCCCTGCCTGAGGCAATACGCCAGATTTCACCTCAGTGAAGCTGGGTGATCCAGCAAACCTGGAAAAGATCCAGTCCAGGATTCAAAACATTTGCTAGCCTTCATTAGTTAATAAGGAATATTTGTCAGTAAATCTTTTATCTGTCCACCATTTAAATTTGGAAGGGGATTCTAAACCTGGAGGGAAGAGGGGACATTTTATTATAGGTAATAATGGTAAATGTGATGATATAATGTTGCAAGAGAATGTAACATTATCCCATATTTTCAGTAGATGTTGTAGGTGTGGACTAAGATGATTAGGGCGATATACTGGAGAAATCCACATTATGGAATTAACTGTAATAGGAGTTTATCAAATCTAAAAGTACCCATAATGGGGGATTTGTAGTGCTTTGAATTTGAGTAAGGGAGGCAATATGATCAGCCTTATAGTAATTATATAAAATTGGGATATTTAGACCTCCATTTTGTTTGTTTCTATATTTATGCTTTTAACTAATAAATGGTTTATGCGTTTAACTAATAAAGGAATAAAACCTTTTTCATACTTTAAATCCTAACATAAAATCCTAGAACCTGAAAAACAAAACTACTTAGAAATACATCATTTCATTTCACCTATTATAAGATGTAAATCTTCTCTACTAAAACGAACAACCTTTGAACGTAAATGCAGAGAAAATCCACTTACTAATGGACTCATCACTTTAATATGAACCTCACTACTATCTGCTAAATCACATAATAAACCCTCCTATATGCTGAATTGGGAGAGAGAGTTAAATGTATCCATTGATGATGATACTTGGAAGGATATATGGACAAACACTGCTAACTCCTCAGTCAGTATCAATATACTGGAAAATTCATACAAAATCTTCTACCTATGGTATCTTACGCCATCTTGAATAGTTAAATTTGCTCCTGACTGTTCTTCTAAATGTTTCAGAAAATGTATTTAGGAAGGTACTATGACCCACATTTGTTGGTCTTGTTTAAGAGTAACAAAACTATGTGTTAGAGTGTATAACCTCATCCATACTATATTAATAATTAATCCTGAACGAAATCCACTCGAAGCATTATTAACCACCTGGGCGTTACACTGATGTCTAGATTTCTGTACCAAAATCTGTACCAATTTTTTTTAAATTGTAGACCTGTAACTTACAGAAATATGTCCGAACAGGGTTCTAGTAGATATGAATATAAAAAATGTTTGAAACGATTTGAAAGGATTTCTTTGTATTGGACTCAATACTGCTTTTTTGTATTGAGTTCAATGAATAGGATTTTAAATTTGCCGCCCCGCCGCCCGCCCGCACCGACGCATGCAGCGACGTCACCGGGAATCCCCGGTGATCGTCACTGCACTCGCCGGATGAAGAAAGAATACAGAAGACGTGTCCGGAGGAGCTCCGGGGAGAAGGTGAGTATTTTTTTTTTAGCGTTCGACGCTGGACAGAACGGATCATCGCAGCGGGGACCAGGTAAGTGATGGGATTTACACAGTAAGAAAAGTTCGGGTTTATCGATTTTTGCAAAATCGATAAACCTGAACCAAGGTCGGGTTTACCGGTCGGGTGGTTAAATAAATCTATTCCAAACATACCCAAAACAAAACAAAAACTGATAAACTACATATTTTGTGCTATGAAAACGACTATTGCAAGCTTTTTAAAACATCCTCTCAAATATAAAGTGGTAATTCAGAAACATAATAATATTATGATAAATGAAAAACTAATTTCTATTACACAAAACACAATTCTAAAGATCTGGGACCTGTGGATAAACTATACTAAATAAATATGGTTACTCCTTCTTTATAATACAGTTATATAAATATCCCCTGAAAGAATATTTTATTTTCCTCTTCTCCTTTACTTTTTTCTTTAATTATCTCTTTCTTATAAGTTATCTTTATTACATTATATGCATTTATTTTTCTTTTACATTATACCTTAAATTGTATAATTTTGTGTTACTTCATTTTTATTGTAACATTGTATCATTTTATTGTTATTCCTTGTAACCTTGTAAAACTCAATAAAAATTATTGTAACAGAAAACATTTGCTAGCAAAGAGCAAATGACTTTGAATAAATCCACTCCAGGTTTCCTCGATCACCCAGCTTCACCAATGAAAAAGTATCCTCTCCAGCCTTGGAGAGCTTTAAAAAACCAGACCCAATGTCCTGGGACTGCACTGACTACACCATGAGAACTTCCATTAAAAGATGAGCTCTACCCAACCAATAAGCTCCTGGCATGGCAGCCAATTTCATGTAGTAAGCCTTCTAGTCCCAATATTGAGTGCACAACAAAATAGGCACCGATCCAGAGACCTTCTCTTATATGACAGTAAATAGAGGCTGCTATGGATTACCGACTGAGGTGATGCAGTTAAAACCAAATTTATGGTGGGAAATAGCTGAAATTGTCCAGAGAAATGCAAAGTGCTCCCTTTGCCTGTAGTAAACCTAGCAAGCTGTGATTTTTGGTACCCCCATGGTGGTTTAAATCAATGTAGAATGTTGATGTCATTTTAATTTTTTTAATAGATTAATCCCTAATCCGCTAGCCCTAATTTGGATGGACAGTCCCTTTTTGTGATCGCTCTTTTAGGTCTCATGTGGAAATTAGTATCTATAAATCTACTGTTTTATTGCACTACAAAGTTCCATCAATCTTCAGACTATTGCTTGTTTGTATTGTCATTGTAAATAAAATCTAATGATGGGAATGGTAAATGGCAATAAATTTACACAATTTACATGGTTTCCTTTACAAGAGCAAGAATGAAATGCCAGTAAAGGTGCGTACACACTTCCAATTTTTATCGTTCCAATCGAACGACGAACGATCGATTGGGCAAAAAATCGTTAGTAATCGGTGCTATACGATCGTTCATATATATCGTGCAGGAACGTTCGTCGTTCGTTTTCCGACGATAATAATTGGAAGTGTGTACGTAGCTTTAGATCTTTTGTCCCTGTTGCACATTTTCCCCTCACTTGCTGACTGATTAAACATTGTAATCAGTACAGGAGTTGAGAGAAACTCTCTCTCACATTCCCTTGAGGAGCAGAAAGAAACATGAAAGGGATACAAAGTTTTCACTGTTTCTGTTGAGCATTCACTTTATACCCACTGGTACCTTTCTTTTTTGTCAATAACATTACAAATTAACACAGCACTGATGGAGCCCCAGCTGCCCTCCAAATATATATATCCCATTGAGGGATCCTCAGGGGTTGCATTATGTGACATGTATGTCATTATTATTAGGTATGGTACATGAGGGTTCCTCAGGGGTTGTGTTTTGTGACATGTATGTCATTATTATTAGATATAATACATGAGGGAGTTCCTCGGGGGTTGTGTTATGTGGCATGTTTGGTATTTAATATTAGATAGACAACATCAGGGATCCTCAGGGGTTGTGTTATCTGATATGTATGCTATTATTATTAGGTCTTGTACATGAGCGGGTACCTCAGGGTTTTTGTTATGTGACATGTATGCCATTATTATTAGATATACAACATGAGGGAACCTCAGGGGTTGCGTTATGTGACATGTATGTTATTATTATTAGGTATGATACATGAGCGGGTTCCTCAGGGGTTGTGTTTTGTGACATGTATGTCATTTATTTTAGTATGCTACATGAGGGATCTTCAGGGGTTGTGGTATGTGACATGTATGTTATTAATATTAGGTATGATACATGAGGGGGTTCCTCAGGGGTTGTGTTATCTGATATGTATGTCATTAATATTAGGTATTGTACGTAGGAGGGATCCCCAGGGGTTGTGTTATTTAATATGTATGGCATTACTTTTAGGTATGGTACATGAGGGATTCACAGAGGTTTTGTTATATGACATGTATGTCAGTACTTTTAGGTATGGTACATGAGGGTTCTTCAGGGGTTGTGTTATGTGACTTGTATGTTAATATTATTAGGTATGGTACATAAAGGATCCTCAGGGGTTGTGTTATGTGACATGTATGCCTTTAATATTAGGTATAGTAGATAAGGGATCCTCAGGGGAAATGTTATGTGACATGTATGCCATTAATATTAGGTATAGTACATAGGGAGGGATCCTCAGGGGTTGTATTGTTTGACATGTATGTCATTAATATTAGGTATGGTACATGAGGATTCCTGTGGAGTGGTGTTATTTGACATGTATGTCATTATTATTAGGTATGGTTCATAGGGGATCCTCAGAGGTTGTGTTCTTTAACATGTTTGCCATTATTATTAGGCGTTTTGTTTCGCAGTAGACCCAAAAAGCTGTTTAAAGTGAACTTACCCTACCTATACAGGGCTTAGTAAAATGTTAGACATGTGCTTTACCCATCCTTAAACTTTTTTTATAAACTTTATTGTTTAGATGGACTTCTGAATTTTTGTTATTGGAGAATCTGCTGAATGACAATTAGATAACGGCTTAGGCCCTCCAATACAGGAGTGATTCTGTATGCCTATAAAGATTGATGGATTTCCTGGTTTTAGTTACAATCTCTGCGCTTTAACTGCTAAGCATTGGATTTTCTCTGTTACAGCAATAAAACTTGGTGGGTCATTATTTATTTTTCTCATGGTAGTTAAGATTTAAATTCCAAAGAATATCATCATTGTTGATCATCAAAAATCATCATTGTCCTGTGTTGTACAATGGAGGAGACGTGGACTTAGCGTACCAACTAACTCAAGCTTGGCTTGGCCAATCCTTTCAGCCTCTTCATTTCTGCTGCTGAACTTCTCATCACTTGGTGAATCGTTTGAACAATTTTATTTTCTGTAAACATATATCTGTGTTTGTAAAAGAGGCCATACATGTGCATGTGTCAAAAAAATGGTCAATGGTATCTGTCCATCAACCAAACCTCACACTGCCAACTCATTTTTTTTTCCTGATTTAGCTGACATGATTAACACACTTATGTGTATTTTAGCATTCTGTCTAACAGGGGGTAGATTTATCATATAAAAAGTCTTACCTACAGAAAAACCATAGACTGCGATGACAATAAATCGTGGAATGCACCCATATAGCTAAAGGTATAAACAGATTATTTTGGTCCAGGCAATGTTTTTTTTATAATTTACTGTCACATTCAATAAAAGCCAACACATTTTGGGGGGTTCCAAAAGGCCATCCTAAACCTTAAGAAAAATGCAGCATTTAAAAATAATTGTAATGTAGAGATAAAGGAGTTTATAAAAGAATAAAATGTGAAATAGTTAATTGGTGGTACAATTTATATACAATAAATACCTAAAATATCTAGAAAACTAAAAAAATATCTATAGGTCGTTAAAACTGCAGAGAAACTTTATGAAATAAAACAATAAGTGAGAAGCTTGTTGTGGACACATTTGGTCAAGGGCTCCGTATATAGCACCTTCAGTAGCATAAGAGCCCAGTCATGGTCCCTGTAGTTCATAGGAAAGGTTCTGATATCATATACGAATTCTAGTCAAGTTCTTTTGATGGAAAAAGTGCAGTGCTCCATACCACCATGCTCCAGTCATCTAGGCATGTTTACATTTTATAGGATTAAAGCTGATGTATTTATAGTTATGGGGATTTTACTATAATCCTACCTATAGCTGCACCATTAGTGGAGGTTAAGTCAAGGCAAGCAGCTAATTCTGCTCCTTGCAATGACAGCACATTCTGTTTGTGTCAACTGTCCACCATTACAACCATCAGAACAATAACAAGTTACAATATAAAGACAATTTTATTGCCAATAAGCTTTTAAAGACTCAAAGTTATTTAATGTGTCAGTAGGACTGTTTTCTCCTCCTGATGAAAAAAAAAATCTGGTCAATAGGCATCTCTCATTAAAAATAAAATTATTTGAAATAAATAAATATATAAAATAAATATCATATACATTTCATAAATAGTTTCATCCTTATGCACAGTATCTATGCTTGCATCTTAACAACGTTCCTTGAAAACAGGAGCATTGTGAGTTCAGGGGTTAGTTCTGCAGAATAGAGCACTCCGACATGATTCATGGGTCTCCGACTTCCAAGGGTAGGATGCATACTCTTCTGCTTTGTAGTCCTCTGTGACCAGACAGCAATGGTTGTCTCTAATCATCCATCCTAGCTAGTTACAGAGTAGTAGATACATTTCTATATGCCACATTACACAGCACAAATATAAAACATTTGACAATTGGCTCTGTTTTAAGTGCCTTTGTTAATTACATACATGCTTGTAAAAAATACAGGGTAGTTTTTATTTTTTTTTTATATGATAAACGAATCTGACACACATTTATCAATCAGTCTGTTGGTATTTAGGGCAATGTAGACTAGGATTTAACAGAACATTAAAGTGAAATATGTCCATAGTCTAATGATGCCACGCTAAAAATGATTTATGGAAAAAAATGAAAAAAGCTAATTCGGTTATAGCTACAAACATGAGCTGGTAGCCAATAGCAATAGCCACTATCTACTATAGAACAAAGCAAATTTGGAAATTTCAAAATCGGTCCTGATGGAGTCAATTCGCTTTTCCCTCTGTCAATAGTGAACTTTCGAGTCCCTCACACCCAAATCATCTCTTGCCCCAATCATTTGTTCACATACTCTCTTTTGTGGTTTTTAACTAAGTTAGCTTCCATTTATTGCTGTAGTACTTTGCACAGGTCTTGATATCTACATTACCCTGAATATCAGTGGTTTCATTTAATGTGTGTGTGTGAAAGATTTGGCTTGAAGCTGAGGAAAGCTGTTACTAAACTGGAAGTGGTATTAAATCTGTGTCAGTATTACTGCTGTAAAATTTGGACAAGGATTTTGTTGATCAGAGTGCAACTAATTGCTCCCCACAGCTTGTAGTCATTGTGTTAATGCTAGTGAACAGATTCAGTGATAGCTCACATTCGTTGAGAATTTTACATGTTTAGTGTCTAGCACAACTTAGTTTTTGATTCAACAATTTGTTAAAAAATGCCAAGTACGTCATTTGTTTTTGTTTACACATACATACACATCATATGGCCAAATGGGAACATCTCACTAAATGCTTGAATGCAGGTGTTAGACCATCATCCATTGTTAGTAGGTGCAAAAATTAGCAAATTGCTACTCTTTGTGCTACATCTTACAAAGACATTGCAGACAAGTGTGCTCTTCCAGCCTTGTGGTCACAGTTTGGTGAAGACCCTTTTCTGTCCCCCCAATAATGTGTCCCGGGGTACAAAGCCCCCTCCATAAAGACATGGGGTCACCAGTTTGGTGTGGAGGAACCTGAGTGTCCTGCACAGAGCCCTGACCTCAACTACTGAAGGTTGTTGGCTTAAAAATGGTGACAAATATGGGCAAATCCCCACTATCAGTACCTGACCTCACCAATAGGGGGCAAATCCCCACTATCAATACCTGACCTCACCAATAAAGGGGCAAATCCCCACTATCAGTACCTGACCTCACCAATAGGGGGCAAATCCCCACTATCAGTACCTGACCTCAGGCAAATCCCCAGTTTAATTCCCTGCCTCACCAATAGGGGGCAAATCCCCACTATCAGTACCTGACCTCACCAATAGGAGGCAAATCCCCACTATCAGTACCTGACCTCACCAAAAGGAGGCAAATCCCCACTATCAGTACCTGACCTCACCAATAGGGGGCAAATCCCCAGTTTAATTCCCTGCCTCGCCAATAGGGGGCAAATCCACACTATCAGTCCCTGACCTCACCAATAGGAGGCAAATCCCCACTATCAGTACCTGACCTCACCAATAGGGCCCAAATCCCCATTATCAGTACCTAACCTCACCAATAGGGGGCAAATCCCCAGAGATCTTTTTCCAGACAATTCCAAATTATTCTCAATGGGAAAAATGTTCCCACCTTGGCACAGGGTGTCCAACCAGCTCATGCAGGTATGATGGTCATGTGCCCACAAACTTAGCCATATAATGTGTATATATATTTGTCAAATATCGTTTTAAAAGACTCAAAATAGAATCTCTCTTTTACATTCTATTGCTTCAAAGTTAAAAAGGACAAATATGTGATCCCCTTTGATAATGCTCTTTTACATTCAAGCACAGTACCATTACTCTTAGCTTAAAGCCACAAGTAACAGACGTAGAAGTAAAACTTCTTACTGCTGTACTGGAGGCTTTAACTCAACCAAAGTCAGGAATGGTTATTTTATTGGCTTCCAGAGACAGGCAACCAGTGGTATACATTTGATGGTCGAGAATGGTACAAAGTACCTATTGTCTTAATATTATTTACAAAAGTAAGTGTCTTCTTAAAATAAAAAGTGGTCTATATTCTGAAGGCCCTCTGCCACTCATCTATGTCACAAACCTTTTAAATTGTTTTCCCACAACTAGTTAAGAAGGATTGTGATTTCAGACAAGCAGAATTTCCAACAGCTCTCCAGTCACTGAGTCCCAGTTATATACAATATAGTCTATAGGCAAGGAAACATCACCTATAGTGGAAAAGGTCTCTATACATGACAGGTATTTTGGAAGGATCCACAGGTCTCGGTAGGAAATGTGTAAATTTCTGGTGTCTTTTAGTCCTGTATCCATCTCTTGGTGAGCCATCTTTATTTAAGGCCACATAAAAATGCCTTTCTGAATCCACGTGTTTATACAAGGTGGATGCGTAAGTGTTGTACCAGTTTTCTTCAAATTGTTCCCGGAATACACACTCTCTGTTTAGCTTTTTCTGTTAAATAGAAGAAAAGAGAAACAAGTTAGGTTCATTTCTGAGAAGGATTGTCAGTAATTTCACAGCTCAACAAAAATTTGACAAGGATTTTTCAATATATTTAGTGTATGTCAGGTCTGCTGAATTCAGAAATGAGATCAGTTACATTGAATTGGCTCTAGTTCTTGTGATACAGGAATCGGAATGAATTGATGTTTTGCATTTTATATAATAAATGTCGCATTATTTTCATGAAACTTTCATTTGCCTTCTTTTTATTCATACATTTTCTTTTTTTACAGAAATATAAGTTCTTCATAAAGTATATTGTTGTATAAATGACCTGAATGTATTTTGCTACATTTGTGGTGAATATTCCCAGCAAAACAGAGAAGAAACATTACAGAATTTGTGAAACAAGCATATTTTGTATATTTTGGTAATAAACTGGGGGACCAAGATAAGTATTGGGCTCCCCATATGGTATACAAAACTTGTGTAGAGTGTCTAAGTCAGTGAAAAAATAGAAAACTGAAAAGTGTGAAATTGGGTGTACCTATGGTATGGCGAGAGCCCAGAAATCATCATAATGATTGTTATTTTTGTGCTGTGAATATAAAAGGTTTCAATCGTTACAAGAAAAACAAGTGGGAGTACGGTGATATGGAATCAGCAAGACGACCTGTGCCGCATGGTGCTGATGTTCCCATAACAGTGTTCAGTCCCGGATATTCCTGTATCCAACATGGAGGATATACAGGGAATGTAATCCAGGAGTTAGCAGTGAATATGAAGTGAATATGTTTCATCAAACCAGCAGTTCTCCCAAAAAGAGCTCAATGATTTAATACGTGACCTAAGTCTGTCACAACAAGCATCTGAACTTTTACCATCCAGGCTAAAAGAAAAGAATTGTCTGAGACTGGAAGATAAAAAAACAGTTTATAGGACAAGAGAGGTGACACTCCGACCATATTTCAGTGAAGATGGAGACTTTGTGTTGTAACATCCCTGGACTACTAGCCCATATGGGAGGACCAGAATACCGAGCAGAAGACTGGCCGCTTTTCATAGACAGATTTAAGTAACTGCAGGATATCTTTTCATTTGAGGTTCTTCTTAAATTTTAAAAAGATCCATAATTTTTTCGTAGGTTCATTTAGCACCGTGGGGCAAGACCTTGTTGTGATCTCGGGCCCCACTATCAAACAATGTATAGAGAGAGTGAAAAATGTCTGGTATAATGGTTTACTGCCTGGAGATTGATCATAGAACCAAAGTGAGCCAGAGCTTACATCCTCAAATTATATGTCTGTGTTCTTCTACAAGAGGATATCAGATTCACTGGAATTACCCCTTACAGAAAACAGACTGAGTTTACTTGGACATATGAGAACATGAGAAAAAACTCAAAATTAAGTTGTTGCAAAAATAATTAGCTGTATTTAGATTAGCAAAAACCTTAAACAAGGTATTCTATTTGATATAAAAGAATATTGTGCTAAAAAAACGTAAGATTCATATATTGCATCTTCTTACTTCATAATTTTCATGGGCACCAATCCTATTTAAATATTTAGGACAGGTCTTACTATGAATACATGGCTGTACAAGGAAATAATGGGCAACAAGGTGGCTCAGTAGTTAGCAGTCTTGCTTTTGCAGCACTAGGTCCTAGGTTTGAATCCCAGCCAGGACATTATCTGCATGGAGTTTGCAGGTTCTCCCCGTGTCTGCATGGGTTTCCTCCCACATCCCAAAAACATGCAGTAAGGTTGGTTGGCTTCCCCCTAAACTGACCTTAGACTGATAACATATGATTATAGTAGGGACATTAGATTGTGAGCTTCTTTGAGGGAGAGTTAGTGACACAACTATGGACTTTGTACAGCGCTGTGTAATATGATGGCACTATATAAATACTGTGTAATAATAATAATGGCATGTCAGACATGGGTTAAAGCCACAACATGCAGGAATGCAATGAATATATATATTGGAGTGTATATTATAGTGACCAAGGTGGGACATATTTACCATTTTTAAGCCAAAGGTGTTCAGTAGGGTTGAGGTCAGGGTTCTGTGCAGGAGATTAGAGTTCCTCCACACCAAACTGGTGACCCCATGTCTTTATGGAGCTTGCTTTGTACGCGGGGGCACAGTCATGGGGGAACAGAAAAGGGTCTTCACCAAACTGGGACCACACAATTGAATTGGCTTTCAAAAAATAATGGTAATGACATTAGATTGTGAGACCGTCTGAGGAACAGTTGGTGACATGACTATCGACTTTATAAAGTGGTTTATTTGTTGCAATTTAATTAAAAAGAATAATTAAATATGATGTAGGACTTGAGGGTACCTTCATTGGGAACACCTGAACTCCATCATTAGGAATGGGCCATAATGTGGATGGTATGATGGTAAGTGGGTCCAAAAACTTTTGGTCACATAGCATTATTCTTTACATTTTATTTTACTGATAAAGTTCCTCTAAACCTAGTTGTTGCCAATGTATCCTTAATATAGTGAAAGGTGTCCCCTTAACCCAATGAGAGGATGCTGCATGTTTCTGCCAACTTATGTCAGTGCATCTACCTGGCACAGCAAAGGTTAACCAGGCTGTGTCCTCCCAGCTGGAGCTCCGCTCAGAAAGTACAAAACCTTGACTTTTTCCTTTGGATCCAGAATGTTTTTCTTTTAGCGTTGCTAATTGTGTCTTTGATCATTTTAATAGGAAAATCTCCACCTGTACACAGATTTTTTGAAGATTGTTCCCTTATGCCTTGGCACAGACAATATATGTTTTCAACATGAATTTTACAGCTTTGACATAAAAGAAGCTGGCTTGCAAGTGACACATCGCAGGGCCCGCTCAAATCCGCTGAGGGAAGAGAGCAGGCCATTTTAGAAACACATTTTTAATCATGAAATGACTACCATATGTATAGATGTTTCTGAAAAGCGAGACTTTGCTGCAAAAAAAAAAGATTTTTTTTTTTGCAAAGTGCAATGCAGATGGAATATCTAGAACCTGGCTGAAATGGGAGATTTGTCTGCATTTTGTTTTGCTCTATTCATCTGGTGCTTAGTCTGGAAAGTGAAATCTAATGACTTATTTGGCAGGAGGTGTTGACAAAGGTAGACCAAATTAGGAAAAGGAATTCTGGTTTCCTTTAACACCTTAAGCTGCTTGGGGTCACAAACCAATATGATCCCAGCAGGTAACCCTTTCAGTGCCATGTGTAATCAACAACGAATGGCTGACTCCTAAAACTGTAAATATTTCAGATGCAAATATAAAAACATTATAATAAAAGAATACATTTTTAAAAAAAGTAATAAAAGTTTTAACATTGAAATCCCAATTTAAAGGTCATTTTCAGTCTTTTCAAATCTGCAGCTTTCATTAAGATAATACCTAGTGATCGAGACCTGAAAATCTTTGTTCAGACAGCTCTTGTTATAGGGTGGCAAAGATCATTTTTTGGTTCCCAGGTGTGCTCCCTTTTTTATCACACAGGTAAAGGCTACAAATGACCATTTTAACACACACGCATGGTCCATTGTTGTCACCATTGTCTTAAAGTTACTTATTGTGCAATGCATTGACTTTTGATTTCACAATAAAAAACTAAATTATTTGACTTAAAATGTATTTATTGATAAATCTTTCAAGTTTTTCTTATTTCTGAATCTTACCCAAGCTACTAATGAGTGGTTATCAGCCCACATAGAGTGAACTCTATCCCTGTTGCTGTTTCTGAATCTTTTTCTGGATATAGCATAAATTGAACCTTCGGGACAAGCTGGCCAAACTTTCTCCTGCAGCAGCAGAGTTCCTGAATGTAGCACATTTCCCTCCCTTGTTTGATGCCAGACTCCGATGAGTTACTAGGGTACCTAATATGACCTAAAGAGGAGGAAGTGAGACTATGGAAAAGTCAAAATAAGTAAGGGACAGAATATATTTTTGGACACTGTTATTTGTTTGCAATACTATGGAAATTAATTTTCAGCACACTGCAAAATAAATGAAAGATAATTACCCCTTGCACTGCTAGAATATACTCACATAGGCATTTATTTGCCACCCACTGCAGTGAACAATGTCACCTCCATTAGATATCCTATTATCACACCAAGCATTGAGTGAATGCGGTAAATGCAGTAAATGCGGCTTCCTGCAACCATACTTCCACACCCCACATAAGACCGTTTTTTACAAAGTGGGGGTGTGCCTGACAAAGTTTATTATTGAGCACTGATTACTTAACACACCTTGGCACCTACTTGACTTTGAACTCACAACTGTTGTAACAAGAAATGGTAAAACTATAAAAATGGACGCTGTTAGTATGATGTCTATGAGAGTAAATTTACCTCTAGGGCTTTAAAGATAAAGTTTTAAAGGGGTTAAATCCATTAGGAGTATATATTTAACCAGCTGCAGAACTAGGGATCTTTCATCCAATTTTCAGATCCTGTTAAATGCACATTTCCAGGCCCCTGGGCACAGGGGAGGTGGAACCGCCGTGTGTAACCTAATTACTGCAGCTTTATCAGGTAAAGTGATCAAGATTTATTTAAATGAAAGAATGTGATTAGCACAAGTCAACACAACTTGATGAAGTGAAATCTGGGTGTGACCGTGCTGAAATGTGAGCAGAAGGGACACAATGTTATTCTGAGCTGTTTGCATGACTTTATCTTGCCGTCGCTTGCTTGCCATTCCTGGTGTTTGCAAGCATAAGGTGCCATCAGTTCCTCTATCATACTGATCCCTGAACAACTGCCACTGAAAATAGTTGCTCTCTATTAATCAGAAAAAAGCAGCCAATCATATTTCAGGTTATACTTCAAGTTAAATAAAATAAATCTAGTGTCCCCATTCCAGTGAGGTATAAAAGGGTCACGTTGGAGGTAATTACAACATTTAGGCTGGAAATAAATGTAAAGCCCAAAATTCAGATTCGGACTTCAGCCACATTTCTGGGTTTATTGACACTGGAGTCATATAGCCATCTGCCAATATTCCAGTGATGGTAATACATACATGTCACTACTGTATGGTGAAAGAGAAGAATGAGGACTGTACCATTTGTATAAAGGTTTTTAAATAAGCAGAGGGAAATTGAAAAGAAGTGTAATAGAACAACGTGCATCGAGCACAAGGGAGATGTGTTCAGTTGTAAGTTGGCATTATTGATATTTTACTTGGTTCTTTTATTATATCAGTCTAGATGGAGAGAGAAGATTGCTGAGTGTTGAAGTTCTCTGACACTTTATCTGAAAAAAAAAGGTAAAAGAGGGGGCACAGGGGGGCTTGAACCTCAGGGGATGGGCATGGAATGAGTTAAACCAGAGGGGGCGCTAAAGAGGGGCACAGGGTGCTTTGTAACTGAAGGAAGGGTAGAGAGGTGATATGGGGGACTAATAGGGAGGGGGCGCTAAAGAGGGGGCACAGGGTGCTTTGTAGCTGAAGGAAGGGTGGAGAGGTGATATGGGGGACCAATAGAGAGGGGGCGCTAAAGAGGGGGTACAGGGTGCTTTGTAACTGAAGGAAGGGTAGAGAGGTGAAAATGGGGGACTAATAGAGAGGGGGCGCTAAAGAGGGGGCACAGGGTGCTTTGTAACTGAAGGAAGGGTGGAGAGTTGAAAATGGGGGACCAATAGAGAGGAGTCGATAAAGAGGGGTCACAGGGTGCTTCGTAACTGAAGGAAGGGTGGAGAGGTAAAAATGGGGGACTAATAGACAGGGGGCGCTTAAGAGGGGGCACAGGGTGCTTTGTAACTGAAGGAAGGGTGGAGAGGTGATATGGGGGAATAATAGAGAGGGGGCACGGAATGGCTTAAACCAGAGGGGGCGCTAGAGAGGGGGCAAAAGGTGCTTTGTAAATGAAGGAAGGGTAGAGAGGTGATATTGGGGACTAATATGCAGGGGGCACAGAATGGCTTAAACCAGAGGGGGCGCTAAAGAGGGGGCACAGGGTGCTTTGTAACTGAAGGAAGGGTAGAGAGGTGATATTGGGGACTAATATGGAGGGGGCACAGAATGGCTTAAACCAGAGGGGGCGCTAAAAAGGGGGCACAGGGTGCTTTGTAACTGAAGGAAGGGTGGTGAGGTGAAATGGAGGAATAATAGAGAGGGGGCATGGAATGGCTTAAACCAGAGGGGGCGCTAGAGAGGGAGGAAGGGTAGAGCTGGTACATGGGGGTTGTAACTGAGGAGAAGTTAAAGAGGGGGCTTGATGTGGTTTCTCACATGCCCGAAGCTAAGTCACCTTTAGAATGTTGTTAGTCAATTATTTTCTGTTAATTGCCCTGAAGAACTGATAGTGGGCATTGTAGAGACACTTGGTGCACAGCAAGCTGTCTGGAGTGACTAATCCCCCCCTCCAGTACATTTTGTGGGACAACAGATTGAATTGCATAGTCAAGCATACATGAAAAATAAGGTAAATTAGTTTTTCTATAATATATAATTTTGTTCACTGCCATAGTCTGTTTATTTGTGATTACACGCTCCCATTTACCCAAACTTAAGCTGCGTACACACTTCCAATTATTATCGTTGGTAAACGAACGACGAACGATCCTGCACGATATCTGCGAACGATCGTATGGCACCGATCCTGTACATACAGATAACGACACGATCGTTCGAAGATATTGTACACACGATAGATGCGATCGTTTGAACGATACAGGAAGTGACGTGCACCACAGGAAGTGAGTGAACGTTCGTTCACCGCGCATGCTCAGACCATGGACGATCACTGAACGACCGTACACACGATAGATGGTCAACGATCGTCGTCCAATCCGATCCGCCGGTCCGGTCGTTCATTTCCAACGACTATCCTCGTTCGTCGGCGTCGTTGGATACTTTTTTTACGAACGATTTTTGGCCAATCGGTCGTTCGTCGTTCGTTTCCAACGATAAAAATTTGAAGTGTGTACGCAGCTTTAGGCTACATATACACATGCAATAATTGTCGTTGGAAACGATCTTTCACAATCCTTTCCACTGACTAATGACTGCACAATGCATGAACGTGCTCTGTACATACAGCACCATTCTGCTCTATGGCGAGGGGAGGAACAACAGAGCGGCACCCGGCTGTGCTCTCTCGCTTCACTTGCATTGCGATCATTCATCGTCTTTGCATCTGCCAGGACAGTCGTTTGGACGATGGAAGACGAGCGCTGTACACATGCCAGATTCTCTTCCGATATCAGCCCTGAGCTGGTTATCAAACGAGAACCATTGCACGTCTGTTTAAAGTTTTGAATAGACTGGGGAAGGTTCCAGAACTGTGGGGATTTTATTGTGGTTTGTCTGGGGATATTCACACTCTTTATTAGACATAGTGATCATTGTCACAGTCATTCAAAATGATAGTCAAATACATTATTTTGAGTTGTCACCAGAAAAGAAACACAAGGTCAATGTGGGGTTTAGGGAGGATATTACAGAATATTTACTAAAGGATTAAATAGACAAATTGAATTATAATCTTACAAGGAATGTTTCACTTAGTTTAGTACATGAGTTAGAGCTCCGCTTTTTTTTTTGTTTTGTTTTCTTGCACGGCATTAGGTATTCTTGACAAAATGAATTTTCATCAAGCTAAGTGAATTACCTTTTGTCAGGTGAACATCAAGTGAACAGTCTGAACTCCAACAGTAATTTACACATTACACATTGTGTCTTTAATTACTTTATCTCAACTGTACTTTTGTAGTAAGGCATCAAAGAGTCAAACTTACCGACCCATACAGTTCACCTCTCTCATTCATTCCCAGGTAGAGACCAGATTCCACACCGCGGATACTGACAAGACCAACAGCCAGGCTAATGAATTCCAAAATTCCTAAAAGACAATAATTTAAATATAATTAGCAGTGACAAAAGTCAGGGAATGTTACAAAATGTTTAGCCAAAACACATAGTAATCAGGATTATTCATTCCTTGTATCGGTCAATTTGTATCATGTTTTTGAAGATTTGTATCCACCTCGTTTCGGGGATTAAAGGCCCCCTTCTTCAGGGCTTCACACATTACAGAGCAATTGCTCTGGGAGTATCCTGCATTCTGCATTGCGTATGTCCAAGGATATAGTCCCTATGAGCAGGATAAGAGATGCAGCAGCCAGGGCTATACATGCTGGGAATTAGGAATAATTAATTATTCGGAAGCATACAGAAACAACCCTGATGTTAAAATGTTTACTTATGGAGAACAGACACTGAGCTGTCAATATGCGTGTGGGGGGAATCAGCCATGTGTGCAAAGATTTTCCAGCAAATGTTGTTCTGATATTATTTGCACCCTTAGGGTAACCTTGAATTGCCTCCTGTAGATTTTCTATGATGATGTATATCTATGATCTGCTACATGCAGCATAATAAATGAAACAAATCACACTATTTCCCATGAAACGTTCGGTGTGGTTAGCATATCCTACCTAGAGACAACAATCTGTGACTACTGACACGTCTTCTGGGTTATCAACAGAAAATGCAGAATGCAAATAAATATTGAGAGGTAACTAAAAATAATAGCTAAATCTATTTTTTACCAACTAGTTGTTAGTGAATTTTGTATGAATGCAAACACTCCTTTCCAAAATGCAAATTGTATTAAACTTGAAAACATTTCTGATATGTCATTATTATATTCCTGATATCATCAAAAAGCCCTCTCTGACCTATAGATAGTGACCCTGCCTAGGCTTAGATGATTTCATCAGTCTGCTGCACCCAGGTGGAAGCTTTTCCTCAGTCTGCTCTTCCCAGTGGTAATACTGCAACACTGTAACACATTTGGATGAGACATTTGTGAACACCAAGCCAAGAACTGCACAGACAGCAGGTCTTACATGATTGTGTCACCTCAGTCCAGGAAGAAGTTTGGGACCCTGGATTGATGCCCTAACAAAGATGTTTTATCCGTCTGTAGAAAAAAGTAGATTGTGACATTGTCAGGGGGAGTACCATGATTTCTGTGAGAGGTAATAAATATCTGAAAATGCCACACTGACACATGCTGCACTTTTCATTAATAAAAATATTTACCTAATGCCTGTTCTACTTGAAGATTCCACAATGCAGTCATAATATCTGCAAATCTTGAGGAAGGAATGAATTAGGAAGGCAACCATAACAAACTCTTGCAGCAGTTGCACCTTGCTGATTCACATTATAGCTGATGTCCTCGTTTGAATATTTAAACTTTGCAGAAAAAAAGCCTGCGGAAAATAATGTTCTATTCTGGGAAATTTGTACCGGCACATCTGTTTTGTGGTAGCTGGTAAACAGAAGATGAGTATCTTGTTTGCCTCTGGTAATGATAGGAAAATAATATGAAAAGGAAAAGTACTAAAACATAAACATTTATTTGGGGATTTGGTAAATCAATCTACTTTGTATCAATTTATGTCCACAAAGGATAGGAAAGGCCTGGTGATAGCACAGATGGAAAAAATATTTTCTTACACATGTGTTCCATGGTGGACATCATATAATTCTGAGTACATGATGAGCTGCACATGTGTTCCATGATGGACATCATATAATTCTGCTGCACATGTGTTCCATGGTGGACATCATATAATTCTGAGTACATGATGTGCTGTACCAGTGCTCTTCAGCTTTGTACTGATTAAAAAGCATGAGTAGAGGAAGAGCCAGAATCTCACATTCATTACATAGAGAATAATTCATGCTTTTACACTAAGAAAGCTGGCATGGCGACTTTCAGTGTTCTTTATCTGCTTATCCTTAAATATCAGAGATTTGGAATGATAGTTCTGGCAGTGAGATTTGGTCAGAGTGGCCAGAGGTGAGGGAAATTCATTTCATCCTGGTAAAATTTTTCCAAATGTTCCTTTTGTAATACCAACTCCAAGCCTAAAAATATGTCACCTGCAAGAATGGCCGGCCACTTTTCTCCAGGGAGTCACCACAATTGCCCTAATGGTAATGTGATCAAATCTTTGGAATTGATTATAAAATCATGAATAATTTGGACACATTGCTGAATAGAATAATGCAGGCAGTCAGTGAGTGGCGTTATATGGAGACTGGTGTCTCAGTTAGGCTGAGTTCTGCTCATACCCCTTTGTACTTGTACTGGGCAATCTTCAAACAGAGGTTTGGACACAAATCTATCTCCTGCCTTTTAATTAAACTTTGGCTGCTTCCTAGCTCTCTGATACTGCTATGTGTTTTTTAAAATTTGCATGCTTTTTTTATCTCCTTTTCTATTCCTAGCTGCTAATCCCCTCCAACCTCCATCAACCACTCACTGACTACATGCATTCAGTCCACCATTGCTCTGGCTTCTTAATGGTGACAACAATGTACAATGTGCATCAACATAGATATGTGGAGTCCCTACCAGGGGAACATGTGACAGTACAGGAGCACAGAACAAAGACCTTCCAGGTAGGCCGGGGATTATTGCAATGTCAAAACTGCATTTAAGAATAAATAGACCAGAAATTGCTTCACCACGTTAAAGCTTCTACATGGACTTTTTGATTAGGTTTACTTTTACATTATCAGCATTCTTTTCACATACTTATTGTAATTTTCTATGTTAATGGACATGTATGTTTTCTAATATAAGCCACACTGTGCACAGGAACCTTCACCCACCTACTCAGACAAGTATTCGATACTCGGTGCACCCCACTTTCACTCCTCCACCTCATGGCCTCTGGTTGATTCTGTAATTTGGATGCAATTATACCATTTTTCATCACTGGGGACTATTTTAGATGTTTTACATATTAAAAAAGAAGTTTTCTTTTCTGTGTTTGAACTGAATTTTGGGTGTTGTGTGTCTATCGTCTTGCACACCACCAAATTTCTGGCCTCTCCACTGGCCTTATATTTTCTGCCATGTGCAGACTTAACAGTAAATGTGTGTCCGTAATATAATTTTTATTGTCATTATTATTCTCCTTATTTATATAATTAGTTTGTATATTTGTATTATTATTATTTTTTATTTATGCAGTGCTGATATCTTATTCCAGGCTAAATGAATCAGCTGCACTCTCTGCATAGACACAGATTTCCAATAAATGCTATCGAGCTTCTCTCAATTCCATGGCACAAACATTCATTTCACACTGCCTTGGGGAGCAACGTAACACACAATCCCACCAAGTCTCATATTGACCGTCTAGACATGTTCACTCACACGGATAGAGGGAATGAAACACTTGTGTAACAGGCTGAAAACCCCGAGTGGGGAACAAAGAACAGGTGGAGCTCATACAGCTACCCCCAACGTGTCTTGTCCTGGACAATCTCACACCCCTAACCAGTCAGTTCATCATTACATTTGGCTCCTTTCCCTATAGATGCTGTGTCCTGCACTATATTTCTTCTTTATACCTTTACATTTTTATTCATTATTCAATTCGGAAGGCAAGTCTACAAGTTTTTACAGGTTTGCGTATCTAGGGCAGCACAATGGTTAGCACTCTGGCCTTTGCAGCAATAGGTAACTGACTTAAATCTGGATCCAGGATACTATTTGAAGCAATTTGCATGGATTTCCTCCCACACCTCAAATACATGGAATGAGGTGAATTGGCTTTCCCTCAAAATTATATTAGACCTTGTTAAAGAAATGGCTATGGGCTGTTTCCAGAGATGCCACGTGACACAGAAATCAATAAGGTTGTTCTGACAAAAATTTCTCCTAGAGGTTGCAAACAAGGCGGAATGTTATAGGATAGATATCGGTGGCTCATCATAGATTGATGGGTTCTTTGAATACGATATTTCCAAAGACAGTATTGTGCCCACTTGTACCAATGCTCACAAAATGACAAGGTACCTGACATTTACATTATAGATTGGTAATTCACATGCAGAACATAAGACAAATCTGAGTATTCCAATAACAAGAACAAAAGGCAAAGTGGTGCTACCATTGGAGGTTTGGTTTGATGAACCATTCAGGACCCCGAGTTTACCCCATCAAGTAGAGTCCTGACTGGGTTCTTTAAGCCTTTCACTCCCCTCTTCCCACATGGCTCCTTCACACCATCAGTGATTCCCCAAGGCACCCAAAAGTCATCATTCCAAACCCACTCTATGTTAATAAAGTGGCCCCATATTCCGTCTGTTCATTGTAGCTTGGCCCATGTGTTCACATTACAGCCCCATGCCAATCTCATTACTGGATCACATTGTACAATTTATTGACAATATGTGAAGCAAAGGAATGGTCTGTAAATGTCTATGGGATTCTTCATTTGTTTAGGATTTTTTATTGCACTTTGAGCTTTCCCTCCCATCCATGATGGTCAAGTTTCTTGTTCCCCCAATTGGCTATACTATGCTTTGGTACAGATAACACAGGCCCTGGAACCATAAAATAAAGGGAACGTCCCTTGAACCCTAAAATAAGGGGGAGTCCCTGGAACGCTAAAATAAAGGGGAGTCACTGGAACCCTAAAATAAAGGGGGAGTCCCTGGAACCTTACAATAAAGGGAGAGTGCCTGGAACCCCAAAATAAAGGGAGAGTCTCTGGATCCCTAACATATTGGGGAGTCCCTGGGACCCTAAAATAAAGCCAAGTCCATGGAACCCTATAAAAAAGAAGAGTTCCTGGAACCCTAAAATAAAGGGAGAGTCCCTGGAACCCTAAAATAAAGGGGAGTCCCCAAAACCCTAAAATAAAGGGAGAGTGCCTGGAACCCCAAAATAAAGGGAGAGTCTCTGGATCCCTAAAATATTGGGGAGTCCCTGGAACCCTAAAATAAGGTGATGTCCATGGAACCCTATAAAAAAGAAGAGTCCCTGGAACCCTAAAATAAAGGGAGAGTCCCTGGAACCATAAAACAAAGGGAAAGTCCCTGGAACCCTAAAATAAAGGGGAGTCCCCAAAACCCTAAAATAAAGGATAGTCCCTGGAACCCTAAAATAATGGGAAAGTCCCTGTAACCCTAAAATAAGGGGGAGTCCCTGGAACCCTAAAATAAAGAGGAGTCCCTGGAACCCTAAAATAAAGGGGAGTCCCTGGAACCCTAAAATAAAGAAGAGTCCCTAGAACCCTAAAATAAAGGAAGAGTCCCTGTAACCCTAAAATAAAGGGAGAGTCCCTGGATCCCTAAAATAACAGAGAGTCCCTGGAACCCTAAAATAAATTGAGAGTCCCTGGAACCCTAAATTTCAGTATTACCTTGAGACAGGAGCTCAGCAATGAGTGGTGCCAAACCAAAGGCATAATAATATCTACAGGGTGATAATATTGGTGGGAACATTACAATACAATGGAAATATTCATAAGCCAGTGAAGCTTTTTACATTGCGGTATTTTCGTACAAATCGCATTTCTTGCCCCTAAAATGACACAAAAATTGTGTAAAATATATTATATTTATATATTATATATCTATAGATTACAGGTAAACTCCATTGCTAAAATCCCATACAAGCTATACCATGGGATTGTCATTTTCAGTCCTTTTAAATCTGCAATAAAATTATTCTTCGTGAACCTACCATGAGGGTCCTTGTTCAACTTCCTGTTACAAGGTGACAACAATCTGTCTCACGTAATAATTGTACTTTCTAAGTTTTTACCGCATGACACAGATTTTTGGCTACAAATGGTTGTGTAAGCACACATTACACAGACAGGGCCCATCAGGAAACTCACTCTGAGATTACTTAGTGCATATGGACAGCAGCAAAGAATTATTATAAAGAAGGAAAAATTGGATTCTAAGGAAAAAAGTGAGAATAATACTCAGAAACAAAAACGTATAGTTTACTTGTAACTTTTTTGAACTCAGATTTCATCTGTGTCTATGAATCTCTTGATCAGGAAATGTGTCTCTTTCCATATATTATATATGCACAAAGGGTAGATATGCTGGGTGCTGATTTTGGAAAAGGAATTTGGGGAGGGCAGGACCTGGGATAAATTGACTAATCCCAGACATTCCTGAAAAATGTTTTTTTGTGCACCTGCAGAAAAAAAAGGGAAGTCGGCAAAAAAAATGTCGACATTTCTTGAAAATGAGCACATTTGTTTAGCATTTCAATTCTACCCAAGCGGAAACTGGAAAGGAGAGATGATTTATATTAATCGTGTAATGAGTTTTGTATGTGGCACTGGCGGCTGTGTTACTCAGCTGGTATGCAGGTTGGCAGGGAAGGGGTTAACCCTTCCATGGCCGGACCCTGACAGGATGGTGGTGGGAACAGACCTAGAGAGGAAGGACACCTGTTTCCTTTTGGGTGGGTCACAGACTATGGGAGCATGGGAGAGGGTCACACTGCAAATCCACACCTGACATTCCCCCTGCACCGGGGAGCAAACCTTAGGTGGAGCTAATGGTGAAAGAGGTGAAATAGCAATAATAGCTGGAGTCACACAACAAAAGCCAAGTCCATTGTCTCATGATTGGAACATATATATATATACCTTTATGTATTCTGTGATATACAAATATAAATCTTTAGTCATTGTGGAAGATCATTAGAAGTTGCTACAATTTAATTTTTCCTGGTGCAGAATTCCATATTTTCAATGTTACATCTAATGTGTTATCACTCAATTCTATGTGAAATAACTGATTCCTAACAGACCCTTTTTTTATAGTTAAAGCCTTGTTTCAGACTGAATAGAAAAGTGTTATCCACCCTGCCACCCTGTCAAGTACCCAACGCGTTTCACAATATGGCTTTCTCAGATAGAGACTTAAATTATGCAAGTGAGTCATGAATCCTTTGCATTGGACTACCCATTTGAAGACAACACTTCTGTCTCCATCACAGGCAGTTATTCCTTTTCATGCACCCCCGAGTAACCTTTACCCAGAACTCATACCATCTAGGAAGTCTTTTTCATTATCACAATCCTTCCCTTATTGGGCACTGATAATATGCAATATTTTGCACAACACCAACTGTCAACTGGGATTCATGACTCACTTGCATAATATAAGTCTCTATCTTCCCTGAGGAAGCTTACAACATATTTTTCTTGTATATATCTTTTTAACTATAAATAAATATTGCACAACCATATGTTTAAAAAAAGCCCGGCTTTGCCTGGTATTTCTCTATAACTCTCTATAACTGGCTACAGAGAAATATTACTGCTACCATTTGGAAATTGCCTCCCCTGTCCGTCTCTGGCCATTCTATATCTTTGATCTAGGACATACTGTAGTCATAAAAAACAACAACAAAGAAAGGCAATCAGCACGTCAAGCAATGGCATATTCCCTGGCAGTCACCAACAACCAATAGCAGCACTCAATGCTTAGCGTGACCACAGAACATGTACAGGTGGCATGGTGGGTCAATGGAGGACTTGCATGTCTGACCTATCGGTCCACAACACTGATTATAACGATTCAGGATTGGGCAAAGATTGTCAGCTAGGATTTTTGGAAAGGTAAATAATTGGATAGGGTGAATATTCTCTTTTTGTTCATAAAAGTGATATTACAGCGAATCACCAATGAAAAAATAAAGTAGGCATAGCAAATAGTACGTGAAGATGGAAATGCAAAGGGAATATAAGGAACCCATAATTGCTTAGATACAATGCAATCTCCTTAGTAAAAACTAAACACTTTTTTTTTACAACTTCAATGTACAACCAATGTACTACAACAATGTAAATGCAAGATAATGATAATATTATCAAGGAAAAACATATTACCAGTCTGAAATCGACCACAAACTAGATTACTACAAAGAATTGAGTCATTTACTTCTAAAGCCTCTGATGCTCATTTGCCCCAACAAACTGATTTGGGTAATTATAAAACAAAAAATGAATTATCCACTTAAAAAACTGGAAGTACACATTTAAATATATTATTTATTTAAATATAAATATAAAAATAAATTAGATTAAAGTCACTATAAGCCAACACAAGAAGTGTTACAGATTCTTCCTGTACAACAATTAGAAACTAGCCTTACTTCATGCATTGGCATCAAATCTTGTCTCTGACTTCTGTAAAGTCATGAAAGGTTTGAATATAACACAGGGATGGCAGCCATTAATGGGCAGTTGATAATTGCTAATCCATACAAGGAGACAAACTCAGGTAAAAGCAGGAACCAATCTACTAAAGAATTGACCATTGACCAACACAATCTTCCCAACCAAGTATCATCAACCCCAACACAACCTCCTGATACACATACTACACTTAAATGTGTCACTGGTGGAGGTACGGACAGATTTTTACCCATAAATATTAGAAATCACAAAAAAGCAATTTGTCATATGCATTTGGACCCATTCAAGAATTCATCAGAGGGTACCTGCATTCAATGTCTTCAGATTTTTATACAATAAAGCACAGATATTGGGGAAAGGGGTAAAGCAGGTATGCGGAAGGGATTGGAGACCCCATTATCTGAGCACATTTATCATTACTGAACAATAATGTAGAACTCTGAACATCGCAACTTGATACAACCTCCAACTAATCTTTCATTTCACGTGCTCTCTATAGAAAATCTTGAAATCCCAGAACAATGTAAGTATGTTGTCTGACATTTAAAAGCAGCCACTGATTCTGGGAACCTAAAACTGTCATCCAAAGAACAAACATTCTGCAGGAAATTGGATGTGTAATCACTGGCATCGAATTGCAAACTAAATATCAGCTTGTGAGAGACATCAATAAATGAGGAGCCAGGGATGGGAAAGAGATAAGAAGAGGCAAGTACAGGGAAGGGATGTGAGGGATGAAAGGTGCCAGCTATGGGAAAGGGATGGGAAGTGCCTGGTATGAGGCAGGATGGTGAAAACTACCAGGTACAGGCAAGGAATGTGGGGTGCTAGGTATGGGAAATGAAGGTGAGAAGCCAGGGATGGGGAAGGGATGAAAGGTGTCAGGTATGTGTAAGGGATGGAAAGGTGCCATGTATGGGAAAGGAAGGTGAGGTGCCAGGTATGTGCAAGGGATGGGAAGTTCCCAGATATAGGAAAGGGATGAAAGGTGCCAGGTATGTGGAAGGGATGGGAAGGTGCCAGGTATGGGAAAGGAAGGTGAGGGTGCCAGGTATGGGAAAGGAAGGTGAGGTGCCAGGTATGGGAAAGGGATGGGAAGTTCCCAGATATAGGAAAGGGATGAAAGGTGCCAGGTATGGGAAAGGAAGGTGAGGTGCAAGGTATGGGAAAGGGATGGAAGGTGCCAAGTATGAGGAAGGGATGGGAAGGTGCCAGGTATGGGAAAGGAATGTGAGGTGCCAGGTATGGGAAAGGGATGGGAAGTTCCCAGATATAGGAAAGGGATGTGAGGTGCCAGGTATGGGAAAGGAAGGTGAGGTGCCAGGTATGGGAAAGGGATGGAAGGTGCCAAGTATGAGGAAGGAAGTTGAAAGTCCCAGGTATGGAGAAGGGATGTGAGGTGCTAGGTATGAAAAATGAAAGTAAGGAGCCAGGGATGGGGAAGAGATGGGAAGGTACCAGGTATGGGGAAGGGATGGGTGGTGCTAGGTATGGGAAATAAAGGTTAGGAGCCAAGGATGAGGAAGGGATGGAAGGTGCCAGGTATGTGGAAGGGATGGGAAGGTGCCAAGTATGGGAAAGGAAGGTGAGGTGCCAGGTATGTGGAAAGGATGGGAAGTGTCAGGTATGAGGAAGAAAGGTGATAGTACCAGGTATAGGGAAGGGATGTGAGGTGCCAGGAACAGAGAAAAAATGTGAGATACCAGGTATGGGAAAAACATACGGGGAGCCAGGTATGGGGAAGGGATGTGAGATGCCAGGTATAGGATCCTGTGAACCAAGTATAGGGAAGGGGATGGGATAGGAGGAGCTATGTATGAGGAGGGGATGTGAGGTGCCAGGTATGTGGAAGAGATGTGAAGAGCCAAGTACTGAAAAGAGATAATGGAAGCCAATAATGGACAGGGGAGGAGTAGTGGAGGTATGGAAGAGGAATGTGAGGTGCCAAGAATAGGGAACGGATATGAGGAGTCAGGTATGGGGGGGGGGGGGGGGGTGAGATGCCAGGTATGGGGAGGGAGACAAAGGGACAGGCATGAAAAAGAGATGTGAGGAAACATGGGGAATAGTATGGGAAAGAGATATGGGAAGACACAAATTGGGAAAGAATGTGAAGAGCCAAGCACAGGGAAGGGCTACGAGGAGCCAGGTATGGGTAAGGGATGTGAGGAGCCAGGTATGGGGAAGGGATGTGAGGAGCCAGGTAAGGGGAAAGGAGGTGAAGAGCCATGTATGAGGAGGGGTGTGAGGAGCCAGGTATGGAGAAAGGATATGAAGAGCTAGGTATGGGGAAAGGAGGTGAGGAGCCAGGTATGGGGAGGGATGTGAGGAGCCAGATACGGGGAAGGGATGTGAGGAGCCAGGTATGGGAAAAGGAGGTGAGGAGACAGGTATGGGGAGGGATGTGAGGAGCCAGGTATGGGGAAGGGATGTGAGGAGCCAGGTGTGGGAAAAGGAGGCAAGGAGCCAGGGATGGGTAAATGATGTGAGGAGCCAGGTATGGGGAAAGGGATGTGAGGAGCCAGGTATGGGGAAAGGAGATGATGAGTCAGGTATGAAGAGGGATGTGAGGAGCCAGGTATGGGGAAAGGAGATGAGGAGGTAGGTATGGGGAAGGGATGTGAGCAGCCAGGTATGAGGAAAGGATGTGAGGAGCCAGATATGGGTAAATGATGTGAGGAGCCAGGTATGGGGAAGGGATGTGAGGAGACAGGTATTGGGAAATGATATGAGGAGCCAGGTATGGGGAGGGATGTGAGGAGCCAGGTATGGGGAAGGTACGTGAGGAGCCAGGTATGGGGAGGGATGTGAGGAGCAAGGTATCGGGAAAGGAGGTGAGGAGGCAGATATGGGTAAATGATGTGAGGAGCCAGGTATGGGGAAAGGATATGAGGAGCCAGGTATAGGGAAGGGAAATGGGGAGCCAGGTATGGGGAGGGATGTGAGGAGCCAGGTATGGGGAAAGGAGATGAGGAGTTAGCTTTGGGGAAAGGAGATTAGGAGTTAGGTATGGGGAAGGGATGTGAGGAGCCAGATATGGGGAGAGGAGATCAGGAGTCAGGTATAAGGAAAGGAGATGAGGAGTCAGGTATGGGGAAAGGAGATTAGGAGCCAGGTATGGGGAAGGGAGATGAGGAGCCAGGTATGAGGAGGGATGTGAGGAGACAGGTATTGGGAAATGATATGAGGAGCCAGGTATGGGGAGGGATGTGAGGAGCCAGGTATGGGGAAAGGAGATGATGAGCCAGGTATGGGAAAGGAAGGCAAAGAAACAGGTATGAAAAAGGAGATGAGGAGCCAGGTATGGGGAAAGGAGGTGGGAAGCTAGGTATGGGGAAGGTAGATACGGAGCCAGGTATGAGGAAAGAAAGAACCAGGTATGAAAAAGGAGATGAGGAGCCAGGTATGGGGAAAGGAGGTGGGAAGCTAGGTATGGGGAAGGTAGATACGGAGCCAGGTATGGGGAAAGGAGATGAGGAGCCAGGTATAGAAAGGCATGTGGGGAGCCAGGTATGAGGAAAGGAGATGAGGAGCCAGCTATAGGGAGGCATTTGGGGAGCCAGGTATGGGGAAAGGAGATGAGGAGCCAGGTATGGGGAAAGGAGGTGGGGAGCAAAGTTTGAGGAAAGGAGATGAGGAGCCAGGTATGGGGAGGCATGTGAGGAGCCAGGTGTGGTGAAAGGGGATGTGGAGCCAGGTATGGGGAAAGGAGGTGAGGAGACAGGTCTAGGGAGGCATGTGGGGAGCCAGGTATAGTGAAAGGAGATGAGGAGCCAGGTATGGGTAAAGGATATGAGGAGCCAGGTATGAGGAAAGGAGATGAGAAGCCAGGTATAGGCAAATGATGTGAGAAGACTAGCTTGGAAAATGAAGCAAGGGAACAGGTATGGGAAAGGAATGTGAGGAGCCCGGTATGAGGAAGGGTTAGATCAGGCATCCTTACCGAACCTACTGTGGTCCTGTCTGGTGCCATGCACGGTCCCGTTGGGGAAGATCTCCAGGTGGAAGCCGGTCCTGCAGTAAAGCTGCCTCCTCCTCAGGATACCCTTCAGGTGGGCGAAGTCAGTGGGAGATCCCCTTTGCAGTCTCCCTTCTATCTGCCCCAGCCTCTCATTCAGGAAGCCGGGAGAGTCAGCAAGAGCAACATTCCCAAAAGATGAAGAAAAGCCATGCAAGTCTAGATCCAGAGATGCCAAGAAGCCACCAATGTCTGCCATGGCAGAGGATTGTGAGGGAGACTCTCCGAAGCTCTGCACGTGCTCACTTGGGGACTTAGAGAAGAACTTTGCTGTCCATGAATGTGGCCAGTCCTGTGGGCTCCAGCAGTCCCTGTGTGCAGTCCTTAAGCCTCTTCATGGATCTCCTCTTACTTTTCATAGCTAAGTCTGAGATGAAAACTGCACTTTATATACATAACACACTCCCCTCAACATTCACTTACTGGAGATTTAAATACAAGCCACACCTCATTATTATTCCCCTTGGCTGCAGCGTTTTCCCCTCTCTGATCCATTTAGCTGCTCTGCCTCCTTTTATTATAAAAAGGGAAAAATGTGCACATGGCAGCGGAGCAGAGCAGAGATTGGCAAGGAGCCTGCACAGAGCAATGATGAAATCATGTGTGTCACCATGCGGAGGGCTCCCAAAACTTCCAGGTGTCTGATCGGTCCCAGGGATTGGAGGCACCCGGGCAAAGCATGGCAATGGGGAAAATGATCCTGCGGAGTTTATGGCTGGATTTTACAAGGAACGATATATGAGAGCAGCAAGAGGTCTGTCCCCCTCTTCATGTTCACAACAGGTGTTTCCCCTTTGTCATAGCAAAACCGGGGCTGCAGCTGTTTGGGGACACCGAGGAGGGACTATGTGATACTGGGGGTAATCTGGGGGAGATAATAGGGGATAGGTGGGACTGTGTGATATTGGGGGGATAATAGGGGGATAGGTGGGACTGTGTGATATTGGGGGGATAGGTGGGATGTGTGATATTGGGGGGATAATAGGGGGATAGGTGGGACTGTGTGATATTGGGGGTAATGTGGGGGGATAATAAGGGGATAGGTGGGATTGTGTGATATTGGGGGGATAATAGGGGGATAGGTGGGACTGTGTGATATTGGGGGTAAATGGGGGAGATAATAAGGGGATTGGTGACACTGTGTGATATTGGGGACATAATAGGGGGATAGATGGGACTGTGTGATATCAGGGGACATAATAAGGCGATAGGTGGGACTGTGTGATATTAGGGAGATAATAGGGGGAAAAAATCAATATTATCAATTGTAAAATCAATAATATATATTTTACATTTTAACCTGGGGATTCCCTCTGATGGATAATAATAATTCATAATCCAAGATTTCTATGTGATTGGTATTAATCTATATTCTGTATATACCATTTGGTCGGAAATATTACAATTTTACCAATAGAGGAGTACTGATGTAATACTCGAGGCAGGCACTAGGCGGCGATGTTCGCTCTCACGTGCCGGGCTCAGTGCACCTGCTTGGAGCTCAGCGCCGCGGCATCTTTGTCGGTCTGTCTGCGGTCTCGCTGCGGTTAGATGTCTCATTGTGGAGCTGGGACTGCAGGGTCGTCTCTGGGGGAGGGCCACACAGTGCCTCAAATACACTTATTGGTTGTTTCAAAATACAGACAGAAACATTTGCAACTTTCTCCCCTCCTATTGTGTGATTCTTCCTTTACCTCTTAGATTGTAAGCTCTTCAGGGAGGGGTCCTCTCCTCCTCCTGTGTCTGTATCTGTCATTTGTAAGCCCTATTTAATGTACAGCGCTGCATAATATGTTGGCGCTATATAAATCCTGTTTTTTATCATTAATATTAATAATAATAAACCTTCTATCATTTCCTAGTATGGGGGTGGGGGGTAATGGTGACATACTACTTTGGTGAAGGTTTATGGTGATTTAGGGTCATTTCAGTGAATCTCAGCATTCTGCGGCAGACTTGACCGCATTTCTAACCACTTCCATTCAAGTGAATTAAAATGAGATGGGGACCATTTTGTGCACATGTGGTTCAGAAATCTACAATTTGCTTCCGGTGGTGATTTTGGACAAATCCGCAACTTTGTGTGAATGTGTGTGAATGTGTTACCTGTGTCCAGGAGTGCCCATCCAAGCAGTAGGAATGACAATATGGGGGAAGGGGTAATGATGACTTATACTGTGTGGGGTAACAGTATTCTATACTCCTGCATTGAAATAGTCACCTTTGAAACTCCCCGTTTGTGTCCGCTTGCGGTTTGTTGGTCGTGATAGATCTCCTTGCTTGTTGCTGTCCCTGGGTCAGATTTAAGGTGGACCTCTGCTATTTGGTGATACGTCTATACCCTTCTCTGTTTTATTGTACTTTTTGATAAATAAGCATATTTATGCATTTTATATGTCTACAATTATTTAATTGCCTCATTCTGTATATGTTCTTCTTTCTATTATACTGTACTCATTTGTTCCCCGATGAAGCAGATTTATATGTGAAACGCGTCGAAACATAGAAATGATATTGTGTCAATTCACACCTACCAAGATTTTTAGTATGCCTTACTATTTCTTCACCATTGGGATTCTAGTTAACCTTAGAAGGCTTTGGTTCTCTAATATACAAAATATTGATATTGTTTTTTTTCAATAAGATGTTAATAAAACGTTTTTATTTATATATTGCCTTAAAAGTCCCCTACACCCCAAAAAAAGCTTTTTTCTTTCTTGATATATATACTGTATGGTTCTTTCTTTGTACTTGCCTCTTCTTATCTCTTTTACAATGATGCTGAATAAACGTTCCATAGAAGCTTCCCAATGATGCAACAATTATAATTATTACTGATTGTGTTATAACAATGTCTTCTGGTGGGATTGGTGGTCCTTTCAGAAGTCCTGACACGACCCCAGCTATGGCAGACCTCAATTATTCTTCAGAGAACAAAGTAGTCAGATGCTGGACCACCCGAAAGTGGAAATAATGAGCCGTATTGATTTATTGAATTATTAAAACTGATATATATATATATATATTAATAAGCCGTATTGATTTATTGAATTAATTATAACTGATATACATATATATATATATATATATTAATGAGCCGTATTGATTTATTGAATTATTATTATTATTATTATTATTAAACAGGATTTATATAGCGCCAACATATTACGCAGCGCTGTACATTAAATAGGGATTGCACGTATTGATTTATTGAATTATAACTGATATATATTGATATATATATATATATATTAATGAGCCGTATTGATTTATTGAATTAATTATAACTGGAATGGAGAACATTTACATTGAAAGTTTTTGGATTTTCTCAGCAAGCTCAGTTACAGCAATTTCTTTTTTTTGAAATTATGTTTTTATTGAATTTTTGTAAATATAAACAAGAAGCACAGCAATACAGGTATAGGAGCAATATACATAGTACAAATAAACATTGGGTGAAGCGGAATACCCAACAATCAAAGTATATGTCCTCGTCCAAGGTAGTAATGTTACTGTCGAGTAATATTAAGTCCAAGTAGAGTCTCATCCGGTATTGCTGGAAAAAAAATCACAATAAAAGAAAAACAAAAAAGAGAAAGGAGAGGGGGGGGGGGGGGGAACATACAATAAAGATAAAAAAAACAGGAGCATATAGGAAGTCAAAATAGTAACCACTATGGACAATAGGGGGAAGGGTAGAGGGGGGGCGGGTGGTCATTATTAGTGAGGTATTCCAGAGCAAGGTGAGCATCCCTAAACTTGCAATCGTGCGTAGAAGGCATCCCATGGAACCCAGATCATTTCAAATCTGTCTACTTTGTTTTGTATAAGGGCTGTAAGATATTCCATTTTATAGAGATCCTCTAAAGAGGGAGGCAAGGTGGACTTCCATCAGTTACAGCAATTTCTCATCCCAAACTTCTGGCAGCTGCTGAAAACTACAACCAGAACTGATTGATTATCTGATGTTATGGAGTACAAAGAGCAATCTTCATTTTGATGAAGGGTTAATAATCATGATAGTTATTTTTTTTTTTTATTTGGGACCTGTTAGGGAGGTTTTTGAACACAACGCCTCTGCTGCATGTAACAATTTTCAACAATCACACTAGACATTAGTGGCAATTTCTAGCGCACTCCATTGTGCGTCCTACTTTTCTTATATCCCTGGCCACTTCAAATCTTGCAATGCAAACTCTTCCTGTTTTGAAAAGTCCCCTGAAGAAGCCCTTAGAGGCGAAACGCGTCGGGACACAAAACTGTCTAATCACTATGAATGCACGTAGGGATGCTATGTCTACCGTATTTTTCGGCGTATAAGACGCTCCGGCCTATAAGACGCACCCAATTTTAAACAAGAAAAATCTAGAAAAAAAAGATTCTGAACAAAATACCAAAAAATCACTCTGTGTCAATGTATCGCCTTCTAATCACTCTTTTAACATGTATTCGGTGTATAAGACGCACCCACTTTTCCCCCCCAGTTTTGGGGAAGAAAAAGTGCGTCTTATACGCCGAAAAATACGGTAGTTACTCGGTCAAAAGGACCCCCCGTGCCTTAGAACACTGTGGGGCTTGACCTCAACTTTATATTTGTGTAAAATTGTTTGTTTTATAAAATTATGTTATATACATTTCTGGAATCAGGAACAAAGCTGTATATTATTTTGAATACGTTGCCACATTAAGTAATAATTTTTCCTTTCTATATGTTCATATTGATTTATATCAGGGTATGTGGCCCACCTTGACCAATTGATTCTGATTAGCAATGCTTTCCAGACCTGTTAGGGAGATTTATTTTACTTCCTGTTCGAGTGATTTAACAGGAAGTGCAAGCACATCCCTATAAAGTTACAGGACTTTGAGACTTTTTACATTTTTGGTACAAGATTTCCCTTTACATCTTATCCTGCCAACTGTGAAATGATGGATCTTCTTATCTGTCTCTGTGACACCAGAACAAATAGAGGGTGAATGATCCTAGTGGGGACACAGAGAGTGAAAAAAAATCTCTTTTTTGGGTTTACATACACTTGAATTTGGGGTATGGGCCTTGGAGTTGTTGTAGGACTAATAGGACATAATTTTACATCAGCAGTAATTGGGGTAGTAGTAGTAATGGTTCTATGAATACATTAGGTTACTTTATCTCACTGGGTGGTGAACGTTCACATGCCGTAAAATAGACTTTGTTGCATGTAGGGCCGGAGAAGGTGGCAAGGTAGCTTGCTGATAGGAGGAGACAGCACAGAGATGACATATTCACTATTCATTTAGAATGGGGAGTGCTTGACTAAGATGTATTCTTTTATCTTCAGTAGGGTGCAGTCAGATTCTGGCATTGCTGGGGATGTCTGAATGAGAAATGGAAGGAACAGCTCGTATTGGGGTTCTTGATCTCTGATGCCTTAGCAGTGATGGGTGAGATTGTATCAGCAGTTTCACATGAATGAAAGATCCTGCAGATGGTAAATTCCTGTAAGGATTCTTTATGGAATTGGCCCAAAGTGGAAATTTCTGATGCATCATTTTATTAAATGGACATTCAGGATGGAGCTTTGCCTCTTCTATGTCATCCTGCAGAGCAGCATTATAATTGAGAAAGGATGTCACTTACAAACGGTTTTAGTGTAAATTAGCAGCATCAGAACATCTGGAAGTGTATCCCAGCCTGGCAACCAACTGTGCCCCATTCCCCCATTCCAGGGAGCAAACATGGCCCAAAGGTTACAGATCGGATATATTGTGCAGTATAATGCAATTACTATACAAACACATATCTATAATTGTGACAAACTGGAAAGATGGCCTCATTTCTGCCATTTATCCGGAGCATCATCACTTTCAGGCACTTGGTTGCTGCACTATGAATTGGACCGTTATGGTGCTGTTGGGCCTGATCCTGGCCATGCAGTTTGGAGTGTTGCCTCTCTCCAATATGTTCCAGTCATATTGGTATATTTAAACTAAATCATTATACACTGTAGGGCATGTATACCTGAACAGGAAAACTTTTTTTATATAATAGAAGCCAGATTATTCTGGTAATTGCCAAGCCTCATAGTAAAATGATTAAGGAAATGTAGAGGGAAAGGGAGGATTTTATGGCAAATTATTGTAGTTACTGATAAAACATAAAGTTTATTAATTCACAAATAAATTTATATAAAAAAGGTCTATGGCTGACTGCGGACATGCTGCCTTCTCCACTTACCATCAATGAACAAAAGAACTCCATGACCTTTAAGCATATTAACCATCATATTGGCTTTGGTATTCCTTTGAATCCAATTACAACATCAGTCTTTGCTTTGTTACATTTCATCCATATCCCTGGAAGATTACAGATTTATGATCATTTCTCAATCAAGCAACCTTCTGATTAAATACTTTTTCAAAGCAGACTTACATGATCTTCATTTAACCAAACAATTTGAACCAAGTTTTGCTGATACTCTTTTTGCACTATTCTCCGTATCCCCTGAGGAAGCTAACTAGGCGAAACGCGTGGAGAAGGAGACCCAATTGACAAACTTGCTTGGTGCTTTCTGTGCAACCAGAACTTTGTTCAAAACGAGCACACTACAATGGTGTAACATGCTCCTAAACAACTTTTTTATATAAATGTATTTGTGAATGAAGAAACTTTTATCAGTTACTACAAACATTTGCCATAAAAGCTTTTCTTTTTCTCTATCTTTTCTTGTATTGTTAAATCATTATAGCTCAATCAATCTGCAATGCTTTTCATGGCACACATTCCAACATGCATTACCAAAGTTCATATAACACTGTATTGTACTGGGTGCTGCATTTGACCTGCACTGATCCAAAGGTAAAATAAAGTCAGATATTATATAATTATTTGCAGCCACCTTCGGGATATTTAGAGCAAGTGAAGTTTTGTGCAGCCGCTGCTGAATTAATCTCCAATGTACTAAAAATCCAATATTTAATCTCATGTAACAGTGGAATAATAATAGTCATAGCAGCCCATGTGGGGACAATGGGCCGGGAGTAAGAGGGGGTCTTTTATTGGGTGATCACGGACCCCTCCACCACCGTGTGCAGTGAGAAGTGTTTATTGATCTGTGTGAGCAATGGAGAATCATTGGACTCATTGGAAGTATTGTAAAATTATTGGATACGTAATGCAATCACAAATCCTAAAGGTCTCCCCAGCTGGAACATTATAGGACAGCTGGGGTTTGTAGTTCGTCAGTTTGAAGAAGTTTGCATAAAGGTAATAGCAATGCATTATTTTGTCATATTATAAATAATCTGTATGTGTTTTCCTATTACTACAACCATAGATGACCCCAATATGTCCCCAGCTCCGGCCTCTAGAATTGTATGGGCTCTGCTGACAGCTCTGTCCTTGATTTAAATGTATTTCATGTTAAGATCAGTGACACATATTATCACAGCTGACACTGGCAGCTGCTACAGCCAGACATAGTGGGGGAGGGGGGGGGGCACCGAGTTGTAGCTCAGGGGCCCCATGATTTGTAGTTACACCCGTCATATAGAGTTCCAGTACAAAGTGAAAATCCCAATTCCTATTGACCCAACTGGTGGTGAGCAGTTAAAGTCCCTTACTCATTGTACTGGTGGTAACAATATTTGTGTCCCTTTAGTTGTTGGTTTGGATGACCTGATGGGTTCAGGGTGAATATTTTATGATAAAGAAGGCTTTGTACAGGTTATGATGGTGCAAAGTTAAAGCAAACCTCACTCCTCCAAATCATCCAAATGTGATCATTTCTAAACACCCTATTGTGATTTTACAATGTTTTGTGATTGAAGCAAATAATCATCAGGCAGGTCCTAAATTTATATATTAAATACATAAAGTAGAAATACAAAGAAAACATTATGTTTAATTAGTCATCTGTATTTCATTGGAAAGATTGTGTTAACTTCCTGTATCATAGGAACAATGTAAGAAAAAATCACAGAACAAATATCCCCGCAGCAAGATTTCCCCTCAATTCCTGGTGACAACATTGGATTTTTAGTGTAAGTAATAAAGGCGTCAACCCACCAACAATTAAATCTGCTTCATGGAGTCACAGGCAACAATGAAATCCCAATAGGCCAGCGGTGGCAAACTCCGGCCCGGGGGCCAAATCTGGCCCACAACGTCCTTTTTTTTGGCCCTCAAAGGAATCCTAAATATGCAGGCCTGCTGCTGCATTGAAAAAGCGGCGCTACTACAATTGCTGGCATCAATCGCATCTATAGACCAGAGGTCTCTCTGCCTTTGCGTGGCCCCGCATTGGACTGTTTTATAGATGCAGGTAATTGTAGTAGCTGTGCTATTTCAATGAAGAGGGAGTTCCAGCGGTGGGTCACTTGTAAGATTTAGCCCGCCTCAGTTTTTTCAATAAATTTCAAGGTTGGCACACGACTTTGTCTAAGTTTTTAATTTTGAGTTTGACACCCCTGCAATAGGCGATCTCACGACTCTATTTGAAACACTTTAAATGAATATTTGATAGAATATGAAGACATAGGATTTAATGGGAAAACATGATGATTTGTTCATACCACAGAGAAGGAAATGTCCCTTGGGGTACACAAAATGTATAATTGTGATCACCTAAAGGTGTTTGATCGTATTACCTAATTGACAGGATTTGGATACCCCAAGCACACAGGAACCAAAAGTTGTAAATTATACACAATACTTACAATACATTGCACATTACTTTACTATACAATTTGACAGATGACACATATGCACTGTATCCACTCACCCCCTCCATATGATGATAGCCAAGCTGAAATCAAATGACCTACACTTACTATGAATCTCCTGATGTCATTAAATAGATGATTTAAAATGCTTCATATGTAAATCTTGGTATAGAACATCCCTAACCACAGATTCAACTTAGCCAATCAAAATTGAAAAGACATTTGTCATCCCGCAACAAAAAGCATCTAATCAGGAAACCTTATGGCACGATCATTAGTTGCAGATTTAAAAAGATTGAAAATTATTTTTGAAAATTACATTAAAATAAAGCTTATAATAGATCTTTGTTCTACTAGTGAATAAATCTAATTTAAAACACAACAGTTCTGTTTATATGAAAAAGGTTAAGTGACCTAATCTCATCAATAATTATGTTTAAGATAAATGTACTCATTAGGAAGGTGTTAATATATTATTAGTAGATGTATTCACACACTGATAACACAATGATTAGTGGAAACTCTTTGGGATGCGAATGATCTCAGACAATTCTGGGAATGGTAAATGGAGTCACCTTTATGGGGCCTTTTCTTTGGATGTGGATTTTTCACAGATTCGTGTAAATTGTGTCTTGTTTGTTTCTTTTGGTTAATGATTTGTGAGAATTGCTTGGAAAAAAATGTTAACGAATTGCACAATGCTCCACTAAATGCCAGTGTTGGCAGATGTGTTACTTTTCACCCCCCTAATATTCCTAATGAAATTCCAGGGAAGCAACAAGACCAGATTATCAAAAACCCTTAAGGCATCAACAATCAAGACTTAAATATTGCACCTTTCTCTCTGACAATGACTTGTGTGCTGTGTGAAAGGAATTGGAAATTCAGGTTTGTTGGATGAATTGATAACGATGAAGAGCAACATTTCCTCCTTAATGCAGAAGCTGTGACCACATCACTTCTAAAACTTCTCATATGATGCTCCCATATTCACTTTTACATATCTGTTCTTTGTTTCCCTCTTATATGTTTTTCATACTGGAACATTTTCACCTAAAAATGTTATGAATGTTTATGGCGAAAAAAAAAACAATAAAAAGAAAACCAAACAAAAAAAGAAACATATAAATGTCCTAATCCAAACATTTATTGTCTTTATTGTTATATTGTTATTATGTGTATTATATTACAGCTTATTTCCCCTGTGGTACATGGCCAACACTCCAGGATAAAGGTAGTATCCCAAAACCAACGGCCCAAAGGGCAGCCTGTGGGTGCTTAAGGAGATCATTAGGGTGCAATAATGGGCCTGTTGGGACATAACTCTGCATCAATGAGATTGGTGATTAGACACAAAAAATCTCCCAACTGACACTGAAATGGGCAGAATGCCTTTCCATTTCATCTGAAAGTTTAGGGTGTTGTCCATTGTTCCCACACTGAGTTTTTGGTGACAATGCCACTGTTCTGATGCCTTTGCTTGATCTGCTTATTATATTGTCATTGTATTCAGCATTGATATTTCCAAACACTAATACAGTTTTCTGCTGCAATCATTTAAATTTAAATCCTCACAGCTACTTTTGGGATAAGATATTGGCCGTGCAGGAATAGGAACATGAAAACAAGTGACACTACAAATCCAGAATCAGTTCTTGAATAAGAGGTAGGTATAGAGAGAACACCGACTAATGTAATCCCCTATACACATTACTGTAAAGAGATTGTTAAATTTACATTTCAGACATCTAAATCACTTTAAACATTTATTCTGGTAATTTATATTTTAGGATTTATAATACACAGAACAAGGCTAACTATTAATTGATATGTAATTAGGACAAACAGATACTGAAAGGTGTCATCACTGAAGATAAGGAATGATTCCCTGATGTAAGCGATGGCTTTTGTTTGGCTGTTGTGCCAATGATTTATTTTACATTACGTCAAAACCGACTGAAAGTCCCTAAGATAAGAAAATTGGATTTCACTCGGCTTCCCAAAGCAAATCACTTAATTGGGAAGAGGGACATTCCATGCTCTCAATAATTCAATTCCCATCACAGCAGGATATTCTGTGTTAGCTCAAATAAACAGCATAAAATAGAATAAAGTTTTATCATATCATACAAAAGAAATGAAAATTAATAAATGAAACACACAGCGTTCCTTATTTCTTCCACAATATTTTCTCACAGGAATACCCAGTAGACAGAACTGTTTCTCTTTCTGTTTGTCCAATTTAGGTACGTACATTGGGTCTGATTTACTAAAGCAATTTCGGCTATTCACTTACTAAGGTGACGGCCTGAATTCCTTTAGTAAATCAATAATAAATGATGCAAGTTCATACTAAATTTAGATTGTAAGCTCCTTTGAGATAGTAAGTAATGTAAATATGGATTCTATATAGGACTATGGCAGATGTCAGCAATGTAAAAATTTAGATCACATTGATATATACCTTACCTGTTGTGTAACATGCATTACCTGCATTAAAGGATTTAATAATATGGATTAAATAATAATAAAGGATTTAATATTATTAAAGGATTTAAGTTTATACACTAGCATATTCTTGCAATAAAAGACAAGATTCCAGACTGCAGCTTATATCTCCAACTTCTCTTCACTTGCAATACTGCAGTTTTGAAAACTTTTCAGATGTGGGGTCACCTGTTGTAGGACCCCCAATCTACAACCGTAACATGGGGGTCTATGGAAGAGATGGTGGGGCACATAAGGCACATTACTATGTGATGAATTTCCTCTGTGGTGAAATGAGAGTATGGTTATGTCATTCAAGTAATAAATTCTGCTGTGACGTGTGGTTTGGAGAAATTTCAAATTCTCTTGGCTTTTGTTCACTACATGTTATTTAGGATGCACTTGGCATGGGCCAGAACCACCTACCAAGCGTCTGCATATAAAAGCAACCTGAATTTGGTATTATGAGGGATCATCTGTCTGGGCCCTAAAGGGAAACTACAACCCTTGCTCAGTAGTCAGATATTTCAGACCCAATTCAAGGTGTAGTCACCAGCAGCTGGATCCTTATCTGTAAAGAATAATTATTAATATTACACAGTATTTATATAGCTCCAACATATTACGCAGCGCTGTACAAAGTCCATAGTCATGTGACTAGCTGTCCCTGAAAGGGGCTCACAATCTAATGTCCCTATCATATGTCATTATTACAGTCTAAGGTCAATTAGGGGAAGCCAATTAACCTTACTGCATGTTTGGGAGGAAACCAGAGTACCTGCAGGAAACCCACACAGACATAAGGAGAACATACAAACTCCATGCAGATAGTGTGCTGGCTGAGATTCCAACCTGGGACCCAGCGCTGCAAAGGCCGGAGTGCTAACCACTGAGCCACCGTGCACCATAATAATGACAATATTAATTCTACTGAACTTCATTCAACCTTCACAGTCAACTGTGGTGCTTTACAGCTCATATATGGTATTTACCATTGGAATCTACAGAGTTTACTTTTTTTAATGTAGATTCATTCATTTGAAATTAAGCCATAGCCAGAAAAATCCACACAATTCTATACATCATGACGCTGCAAATGGAATATGGTTCACTGGTGTGTTTGCAGCTACAGTAAATGTGTCCGTGTTACTTTTTTCATCCAGTCCAATATCGTACGTGTTTACTTAGAAATGTTTTCTTCATAATAAGTGTTACCATGCATTGCTGATATTCAGCAGTAAATTACTACAATGTGTATTAACCACCTGAGCGATAAGCCCGACCTTGGTACGGGCTAAAAAAAGTTACTATTTTCGATAACCCCGAACTTTTCTCCCTATATTAAAATCATCACTTACCTGGTCCCGCTGTGCTCATCCAGCGTCGTGTTCGTGTTCCAGCGTCGTCCTCCAGCATTGATCTCCCTCTCCAGCGTCGGGTGCCTTCTCCGAGAACCAGCGGGACCAGGTAAGAAGCCTTCTTGTTCTTGAGAAGAAGATGCCGGCCGGCGGAGAAGAAGATACCGGCCGGCTTCTTACCTGGTCCCGCTGATCATCCAGCGTCGTTCCCCTTCCAGCGTCGGGTGCCTTCTAAGACAAGAAGCCGGCCGGCGGAGAAAAAAAAGCCGGCCGGCTTCTCTACAATTTAAAAAAAAAAATTTCATGAAAACCTGTAACGCTTTTGGAACAGAAATCTAGACCTCAGTGTAACGCCCAGGTGGTTAATGTGAAAAACAGTGTTGTCACCACACAAGAAGATATATTGGAGGAATGTTTGTCAGATGACAAAAAGTTCAGGTTCTGAAAGTCAATAGCATGTTCCCTATTCCCCCTTGTAGAAAACAATAGGGAATCAGGAAATACTGGAGGTGATATTACTGGGCAATAAACACAGACAGCTGTTAAAAGATACTTCAAAAGCTGTGAGAAGGAATTACAAGGAACAAGTAAAGTGTCACAAAGGATATTAACATATTCTATGGCCAGGTGGAAATAAAGTGACCACTTATATTGCCCTCTTCCTATGCACTTGGCTATAAATGGCTACAGACCATTGAATGAACCCTATAGAGGCTATTATGAGACATAGGTGTTACTTCAGGGGTGAGAATTACCACGTCATTAGCTTGTCAATGGGTGTTACTGGCCTAATTTAGTAAAAGAATGGACAACATTGAACATGATTCGTACATTCTATTTACCGTCCCCCCCCCCCAAACTTCCCTGGTGGTGAACTTCAACAGGTGAGATACTACCCCCAACCCTCCAGGACAATGGTAGCTCATGTTAACTACAGAAAACCCACTGCAGCCAGTTTTAGGCAAATGAACTAAAACAAAATTGTAAAACAATATAATCAATGTATCTGTATCCAATGAATATGAGGAAATCTGTGTGCTCCACCTGAAGCAGTGTCTTTCTTTAGCAAGCATGCGGAGAGTCACGATTCCAGACTGTGTAATAAATCATTTCAATGCTTCAGTTGTTTTGTTAAAGGTTACCACCTACAACCAACACAAATAATCTTTATTTGTTAATATTATTTATTGTGGTTCATTAGAAATCCCGAGTGACACATTTAAGGACCTCAATATTTTACCTGACCACCTCTGATCTACATTTTCCCTAAAACAGATTGCCATTTTTATTGGTGGTTCCTTCTAGACTTTTGAGTACCCATATTGCCCCAGGGAAGTTCAAGCGCTTGCAGCACCACCTGCTGGTGAGGTCAGGTATCAAGCCTATTGTGACTAGGTAATACAATATTCAGTTGGCAAAACATATTTTATGGACAATATTTACATTTTGTTCATGATGAAGATGGAGGACATCAAAATTCTTTACCAAATATCTGTCTAGCATGGTGCTTTTATTCCAAAATAAGCTTGCTTTTTAGCAGTTTTTGGCTCAGCTGACTATTTGACCCAGACGACCACCTGTTGAGAATTTGTTGGCATTTAGTAGCATTAAAAATTTTTGAAAAAACTTGTAACAAATGAATATAATGTGACATGACTATTATTATAAATAAAAATCATAATAATAATAACAATGTGGGATTTGTATTTACCTGGTGGTACATATTTCTTCTTAAGGACTGAGTTTGATTGACTTGCTGTGTGCAATGCCTCCACATTTCACACTTTCCATTGCTATGGAAATGTTTGAGGATAGAAACTTTGACGTGTGTCGCTAACAGAATATGTGTCAGTTTTTGTATTGGTATCCATGTTTATGTTTTCAGTAATAGGATGATTTTAGCAAATTTAAAGTTGCAGTGAAAATACTGATGTTGAAGCAGTACTTTAAGGTTAAAACAAGTAAAAATATTTGCCTCAGGGATGGCGTGCTACATGACAACAGTAGATGTTCATTATGACATTTTACTAAATGCAAGTTTGTTAATTTTATCAGTGTTATATTAAGGGAACTGGCTTAAAGATCGCATCCAGAGAGTTGTCATTAATGATTCATACTCTGAATGGTGTAAGGGTATTAGTGGTGTACCCCAGGGTTCAGTGTTGGGACCTTTACTGTGTAACATCTTTATAAATGATATATAGTTTGGGATTTCTGTGTTTGCAGATGACACCAAACTATGTCATGGAAGTAAGTCCATACAGGATGTGTATAATCTACAAGCAGACCTGGATGTACTGTGTGATTGGGCAGCCAAGTGGCAAATGACATTTAATATAGATAAATGTAAAGTTCTGCACTTGGGGGTAACAACATGCATGCTTCATACTGTCTAGGGGGAATACATTTGGGGGAGTCAGAAATGGAGACGGATCTGGGGGTTCTGGTAGATCATGGACTTAATACCAGCATGCAATGCCAAGCTGCAATATATAAAGCTAGTAAAGTACTTTCTTGTAATAAAAGAGGAATAGACTGCAGAGATGGAGACATAATCCTGCCCCTGTACAAAGCATTGGTCAGACCACATCTGGAATATGCAGTCCAGGTTTGGGCACCAGTTCACAAAAAGGACATTGTGGAATTGGGGAGAGTGCAGAGAAGGGCAACTAAACTAATAAAAGGAATGGAAGAGCTCCGCTATGAGGAGAGATTAGCTGAACTGAATCTATTCTCCCTTGAGAAGAGACGTATAAGGGGGGATATGATCACCCTGTATAAATATATAAAAGGCCCATATAGAGAACTCTCTTCCCAATTATTCACTTTGAGATCATTACAAAGCACAAGGGGGCGCTCTTTGTGTCTGGAGGAAAAGAAGTTTAAGCTCCGGATAAGGAAGGGATTCTTCACTGTAAGGTCTGTGAAAATGTGGAATCGGCTCCGTCAGGAAATAGTTTCAGCAACTTCTATAGATTGCTTTAAGAAAAAGCTGGATGATTTCTAGAAGCACAGAATATAACTGGGTATTAAGGCTTTAAAGTAAAAATAACAGTGACTGCTGATCCAGGGAACATCCGATGCCTCATGGGATCAGGAAGGAATTTTTTCGCCTGTTGGAGCAAATTGGCTTTTTTTTGCCTTCCTCTGGACCAACTATGTCCTATAGGGTTTTATATCTGGGATATGTTTATTTCCCTAGTTGGTGAACTTGATGGGCTTTTTTCAACCTGACTTACTATGTACCTATATTTGGTGAAATCGGCTGCTAGTCCCTAGGATAGAGAATATGGCTACTTGCATCAATAAAGCAAACAGATTAGGACTGCTTATACACTTCTCAGATCTTCACATCCAGCATTTCTATGTTGATGCTGGGCCCTCCACTGTGCTCTGTGCTATTTCCATCAGCCTCTATGTTGCTGCTGGGCACAACAATAGCCTGGGGGTAGTGGATGATACCCCAATGTTCAGCAGAGGTCAGAGCTATTTGCCCCATGCTGGTGTCAGATATGAGGATATTGCCAGCGGTTGCAGCTCTCTAGCAGAGCATGCATAGAATGTAGAAAGGGACAGGTACACAGAATGCCTTTATGCAATTGTTTTTAGATTATTTTACTCGGTGGTAGATTGACTTTAAGATTATGGTGCCAGGTTACCTGTTATTTATTACTAAAACTTACCCCAGGCAGCTTCTGGTTCATACACTTCTCATGATATTTTTATTTCATTGTTTTTCGCTAAAGAACAGCTTTGAAGTAAGGGGTTAAATATAGCAAGATCAGCCAGCATAACAAAGGCCAACAAATGTTACCCAAGCAGTCCCAAAAACGATGTAAAAAAGTGATACAAGACCCTACGGAGCTTTGAACAGCTGCCCAGCATGCAGTTAATGGAGTCTTAAGCCTAATTTAAAACATAAAAAATAAAGCATGCACATGATGTTTGATCAAGTGCTTCATGTGGCACAAACAGAGATTTATAATGCAGGGTGTGTACATTCTATAGTCATAATAACCCCTCTGCATCTGTGCAGAATAACTGCCCCAGATAAAGAACAGCTTACCCACAGGGACGCAGATTTATACTGCCGCCGAGCTTACAAATAGCATACCATGAATTTCTCTCTTATAATTTAGGAAGCACAAACATGTTTTGCAAAGTTCTGAAAACTGAATAACATTGTGCTGCTATTTTAAAAAGGGAATTCCCTTTTTATGATGTTGGATTATTGTAACTTGTTTTTAAAGTTTGCAGTATCCTTTTATTTTTTAACCCAAAGGAACAAAGAAACTTCATGAAAGGGAAAGTGTCAGATACTTTTGGAAAGTAATTATAAGTGGAGGCAATTTATGGTTTTCATAGGAGTCCATCCAGGGTGACAACATGGCTCCCAACATGGATTTACAGTGAAGGAGTGAACATAGGTACTATAGGACATAAAGTATGTTGTATAAAAGATCATAAAAAAGCCAAAAATAGGAAAACTAATGTGGTCACCAGTAAGCAGGGGTGAAGTCTTAAAAAAAAAAAGAGGGGGCACAGTAATAGCCATGGCGCTGAAATAACTCCAGATCAGCAGATCAGCTCACTCCCAAAAACACTTAGGGCAGGGTGATCCCACGTGTGCCCACCCCACTACACCCCTGCCAGTAAAACTGCTAAACAGCAATGTATGGCACTTTTGTATTTGGAATTAGAAATGTATAAAGCCCTGCCATCTCCTTGTGCAAGGTCAGTCAGACCTCAATGATAGATCCTCTACTGGTTGATAGTTCACCGGACAAGTGAGAAAAGCGTTGGGAACTGTTAGGTGTGACATAGAATATGAATTGATTTTAAGGACTCCAACAAAAACATTACAATGCATTTTTAAATTTTTGATTATCATAGTTCAAAGCTTAATAATTATGCAAATAAAAAGCATCTAGGATTCCATTTCTTTAAATGTTGAATGGAAATGGCAAACTTTGTTTTATCAGTACATTTCCTTGCCTTTGTATAATCTGCCCTCATACCTTCACACTTCCATCACTGATATTGAACCTCCTAATCACATATGGTCTCACGGCCTCTCAGCAATCATTGACTTCCTGAATGTCCTCCTCCAGCCAAGAGAAAGCATTAGTGGCTAATGAAATGCAATGTCTGTGGTTGTGTGTACTTCTTATTTTACACTTGGCAGGCAATACCCTCTTTGCCGGTTCCCTTGGCCCCTTCATTTTCTTACACCTATTTTTCCTTCATTCTACCCCGAAAGGGTGGGGGCTTTCTGGATAATATAATACAAGCTAGATGTGACACTGAACAATGTAAATCCACTTCTTTTTTGAATGAGCTCACAATCCTCAGCAGGTGCTAGGCGTAGCCATCACCACACCCAGATTGATCCAACCACTAAATCTATTTCATTTTGTACTGATTGGGAAGTCAGGTTTCCAGTGGTATGCTCAGCTATCATTCAAGTACTAAGGGAAGCGATCGATAGCTAAATAATGTCTCCCAATGGGATAAGGTGCACCAGTATCATGACAGAAATTGTAACAATTCATAATGAATCATTTATTATTAACTATAGACTAATCTGGTTCATACAATTGTCCATGTGCTCCAAACTTGGCAGGCTATTGCCTTGGGAAGCCGAATAACAGAAGGCATCAATAAGCTTAAAAAAATATTTTTTGCTTTGCCCTTTACGGACATTTATAGGGACAATAAGGAATGTTAAGATGAGTCCTAAAGCTCTTTTTATCAGAAAACATGATATTGTTTCTCTTTCTTCAAATTTGTTGTCCTGAGCAGTTAACATGTGGTCTTATTATATTATTTTTATTTTAATAATAAACTTGATTTATATAGCGCCAACATTACTCAGCGCTGTACATTAAATAAGGGTTGCAAATGACAGACAAATACAGACAGTGATACAGGAGGAGAGGACCCTGCCCGAAGAGCTTGCAATCTAGTAGGTCTTATATATAAAAGCAGCAGCATAGTGCTTTCATAAGCATATCCTAGCAGCACTTCTTACCCCAACAATACCCTGACACAGAGGTAGGTGCTCTGATTCAGGTGTGTATAGACCAGCATTGGTGTCTAATGCATGTCACAGACAATCCAATACTTTTTTATGTTCTGGTGTAACTACAAATGACATTCAAACAGTTCTGTAATATATTACAATGTTGTTTTGTACCACAAGTAAATTCTTAATAATATAAAAAAAGTTTTTCTGACCTGTTCAGCCTACTTATAATGAGTGATTACAATTTGTAATTTTTAGTGTTTTACTGGATGCTTCAGAATGTAAATGGTGCTGGATTGCGGCATGCCATATCAGTGAAAGATGTATACAGCCAAAGGATAGGACTTCATCATCAAATTTATACACAAGTGTTCGTGATAAAAAGTGTTTTTATGAAGCTTGATGTGTGCTGCTGAAGGTCATAAAAAGAACTGAACTGTCATTTATAGTTTCAGCATTTTTAGGGGTGTAATTGCCCTAGAACAAAATTTTCTATATTATCAATACAAACAACAACGATTTTGTGACCATACCACGAACAAAATAAAAGGCAGATTGACACAACATGTAATTAAATTGTCTCAAATTTGGCCAGTGGGAAATCCAGGTTTGGGGATTTCTTTTATTACCAAATCCTTTATGATTTTACTAAGTATTGCAAATAGCAAAATAGAATGAGATAAGAAAAAAAAACAAAACACAAGCTTATTCTCAGCACTGCATAATATGTTGGCGCTATATAAACCCTGTTAATTAAGAATAATAATAATAATATAAATGATGAGTGTGATATGTGGGAATATTTGGGATTACAAAGTACTGTAGTACTTTGTGGTATTTTGGTGGAACCCAGAAAGGCTTTTTTGTGACTATTCAATGACAAAGTTAGGATTTTTGTTCTCATTGAGTTTGGTAAATCTTATGCTAGAAATGAGGATTGGAAGGACTTGTCATTGTAAAGGACCATTTTCCATTACAAACCAGTATATGTAACATTACAGCTCAGCCATTTTTATTCTTTGTGAGTTGATTGTTTCCATCTGTTTTTCACATCTGTCCCTTCATTGCTGTGACCACACTCATTTCCCCGAGCACAGCACTTGTAAAATTCTTCGGCATTTCTGCGGCTTGTCCTCCTTTCCAGATTTCACTGTATGACTGGCAGGATTTCTAAAGCATTACAACGTCACTTTCCATGGGTGCCCAGACTCAGAAATCTTCTCCCCTTCATAAAGATTAAGGACCATTTGTACCTCATCCAAGCTGAGCTTTCAAATTGACATACTCTACAAAAAAACTGACTTTTTTCTCTAAAAGTACTCACTCAACATAATATCATACTCCTACACTGGGCATTTTGTCTAAGAAAAGGTGTTAAAAAAACTGTTCTGAAAATGTGTCCAAAAATAATGTAGAGTGAAATTACACTCAATGAAAACACAGTAGCAGCACATTTGAAATTCTGAGTGGCTGTATAACATGGCAATTAAGTACATCAATCTCTTACTCATCAGCACAAACCCAATTCAAGCCATTTACATTCATCTCTGTTTCTGCATCCCCCCCCCATAAGTTTGCTTTATGTTTATTCTAAAGTACATGAAAACCCAACATAATAGGAAAGGCAATGAGTCTGCACAAATTATAATTATTGTTTCAAGAAAGGACAACTTTGGAATTGTATAAAGTAATTATAAATCACATGAAAGTCATTGATAGACTGTAGGAAGCCAGCCATTTGCCATTCATTATCATACAGAAATTGTATTTTCTGAGAGGACATTTGACATTGACTTGGAAAAAAAATGAGTTTGTAGAACCAATGTTTGATGTTTTGTGTTGTTACAAATTCTCCCAAAGTGTTGCTTCCCTCCATTGTGGCTCTTAATGATGAATTATGTTTGAAAGGTCACATTATGTCCACAGACCACACACCTGGCTACACCCAAAATCCCCTTCAAATGCAGGATCAACACCTAGGTTCTCCTAATAGAAAGAATGGAACAAAGGAGATTAAAGTGCTAGCGGCAGATAGCAATTAGTAAATTGGCAGAGCAGCAAGCAATAAAAAGTGGGAATAGCTAAGACAAAGCAAATATAAACAAGAGATAAAACAAAATTTAAAATGACCCAGGTCAAGCTTACAATTTTTGTACTACAATAAGATGACGAAAATAAACAATTGGTCATTTCCTACAAGGCTTTACTGAGGAAAGAACTATTAGCTGAACTGAAATTCAAATACAAAGTCACAAACAATCACTTCCTTTTCTTATTGTACCATTTATTATGCCTAATTGGTTTTACACAAGAATAACGTTAGCTGATGAATGTACATCAGGTGTGATAGCTGATTGTCTGCTAATATTGCAGGTATAAATTGTGTGATTCTCTGTCAATGTACCAGAAACAGCGATATCACTTGTATGTCACAGCCTCATTCACCTGGCATGAAAGATCTGGAATCTATGCGGTTGATTGGAAAGCGAACTAAAGACCAATTTGCAGAATCAGGGAGTTAACCTGTATTGTAACCGGAATGTTTCTAATATTTTCTGTGTACGCAGAATAAAGATATCATATATCACTTCTGTGTGTAGTTGAAGGTCCGGCACAATCTACTTGGGATACCATAGGATTATATTGTAGATTTGTAGTCAGCATGCTGTATCTGAGTAATTATAGTAATGAAAGTTTCTGCCAAGGAATGTCAAATCTCTTACACTGGATCCTCTTCTAAAAAAAAACACAACTAATAATGTAAAGTATCATCATTTCATCTTTACGCTTTTAAAGTTTCATGGATACCATTAGTGTTAGTACTAGTTTAAGTGTTACCCTTAGAGTTAGTACTATTGTAGGAGAAACTATTAGGGTTAGGATTACCTTTGGGGTTAGTATCATTGTTTGGAGTACTTTTAGTGTTACTACTTAAGTTAGTTTTAGTACTAGCATTAGGGTTACCACTAAGGGTGACCACCAAGGGCAGCACAGTGGCTCAGTGGTTAGCACTCTGGCCTTTGCAACGCTAGGTCCCAGGTTGGAATCTCGGCCAGGACACTATCAGCATGGAGTTTGCAGGTTCTCCCCGTGTTTGTGTGGGTTTCCTCCGGGTACTCAGGTTTCCTCCCACATTCCAAAAACATGCAGTTAGTTAATTAGCTTCCCCCAAAATTGACCTTAGACTACATTACTGACATACGACTATTGTAAGGACAATAAATTGCCCTTTGGGGCACAGTTAGGGACACGACTATTGACTTTGTATAGCGCTGTGTATTAAGATGGCGCTATATAAATACTGTGTAATAATAATAAAAGGATAGACTATGGTTGGGTTATCATGAGGATTAGCATTACCATTACTATTTTGATGGTTAGGTACTATTTTAGTACTAGTGTAATGTATACCACTAGAGTCAGCACCAGGTTAAGGGTTATCATTAAGGTAAGTAATATTGTAAGGTTTATTATTCGGGTTGGGTAATCATTAACGTTAATAATAGTTTAGGTTAGGGTTAGGATTACCATGAGGGTACAAGTTTATTAGTAACCATTACAGCTAGTTCTAGTGTAGTAGTTACAGTTAGGGTTAATGCTAGGGTAAAGGTTACCACTCGATTAAGTACTGGGATTACTATTAAGATTAGTGTTAGTATAATGGTTACCATTAAGGTAAGTGCTAGGGTCAGGTTTATTATTAAGGTTAGTAACAATTTAAGGTATAATAGTAGGGCTAATATTAGGGGTTGGGTTTCCATTAGGCTTATTATGTTACTAAAAGGATTTGGGTTACACTTAAGGTTAGTAATAATATTAGGGTTACAATTATGGTTAATACTAGTGTAATGGTTACCAATATAGTTACTATTAGTTTAAAGGTTACCACTTCTGTTAGGGCTACCACTAATGTAAGGGTTACTATGAGGGTTAGTACTAGTGTGTTGCTTACCATGGTGGTTATACCAGGGTTAGGGTTACCATTAGGGTTTGTTCAAGGTTACTATCGGGATAATTGCCGTTGTAAGAATTACCATTATCGTTAGTACCACTGTAAAAGTAACTGTTAGGGATAGTACTAGGATTAGGGTTACCTTTAGTGTTAGTAAAGTATTATGTTACCATTGAGTTACAAGTCAACAAGTACAACAAGTTACCATTAAGGTTAGTTTTAGGGTGTTACATATCAATTGCATTTACTTTTATGGTTGCTACTTAAGTTTTAGGGTTAATACTAGTTTATAAGTTATCATTGATGTTAGTACTAGCATCCAGATTACCATTGGTTAGTTGTAGTTTAATGGATACCATTGGTGTCAGTAACAGTGTGTTACCCTTGGCGTTAGTACTATTGTAAGAGTGATTATTAGAGTTAGGAATACCTTTCAGGTTCAGGGTTTAGGTTACCATTAATGTTGCTAATAATGTTGGGGTTAGTACTAGCATTAGGGTTACCATTAAGATTAATACTATTGTAAGAGTTACTTAAATAGGCATTGCATTAGGGTTATGGCTACCTTTGGGGTTAGTACCAATGTTTGGGTTACATTTACATTCAGGCCAAGCTGTACAGCCAAAATGACTACAAAAAAACAGAGTTTTCTCTGGGGAACTGATCAGACAGATGACAGGCTCTCTTTAGCACCCACAAAGATGCTTTTTGGAACATTCACAGTAAGCTTTTATAAAGTCAGAATCCAGAATATAAAAGTATTTTCTGTATTTTTTGTACTGAAAAAGTTAATTCATGACACAACTCTTCAGAATTCAATCAGTAAAGCCAAGGTAAACAGTACAATTGTTTTCCTTGTGAGCAAATCAAAAGAAAATAATTTTGATGTAAATTCTGCCATTATTAGTAAAAATAACAACTATTTTGATGAGTTTTTCACACTGGGGAAGCATAGTAAAAATAAATTGGACAGGAATCAACATGGCCGTCATCTGTGGCAAGACAAGACCTCGTCTGCGTATGTGGCATGGGAAAAGCCCATATTACTTCTTCTGAGTCAGCGAAATATTTTCAGTGGATGGAAGAATCCTTAATCCAAGGAAAGGATGTTCCAGTGAAAAGCTGTTCAAAGCCACAACGTGCACCCAGATATCTTGAACTGGATCCAAGTCTTGGTCTGCAGTTTGTCCGTCCTTGTGTAACTGGATAGGCTCTGAAGGTATGTAGACGTTTTCATTCCAGAGAGCAATTAACTCTCACTTGACGTGGGGATTCCAGTGAGGAAACTAAATGGATAAGCATGATCCATATTTAGCCGGGATCAACAAACAGCAATCATACAAATTACATCTGTGATATATTCCTCTATCTGAGAACCGAGGGCCCATGCCATGGTCATCATCATCAGATGCTCCAGTAGCCTCTAATGGCATATCACAAGTGGATTTTGCCCCTGATTGTCCCAGCAATGTTTTTGCTTCCCAAATGGATTCCCTCTTGACTTTAAAACTGTACAATATTCTGTAGGACTCCCAGCCCCCCCCCCCCCCACACTTACCAATCATATACTCAGCTATTTCAAGTTCTGGCAACCAAGCACATGGACTGCACTCATTTTATATTGAATTCTTTAGAGAGTGGAAGTCACTATCCATCATCCCAGTCTTCGGGGGTTTGTAAAGAGCTCCAAGACTGGAGATGCACTACAAGGGCAGAACAGGGACTGTGTGGTTAGCACTCCGTCCTTTGCAGCACTAAGTCCCAGGTTTGAATCCCGGCCAGGGCACTTTCTGCATGGAGTCTGTGTGGGTTTCCTCCCAGATCCTAAAAACACGCAGTTAGTTGAATTGTCTCCCCCCCCCAAAAAAATTGACCTTTGACTGCATTAATGACATATAACTATGGTAGGGACATTAGATTGTGAGCTCCTTTGAGGGACAGCTAGTGACATGACTATGGACTTTGTACAGTGCTGCGTAATATGATGGTGCTATATAAATACTGTGTAATAATAATAGGATGGCAACAATTTCTGACAAACAAATGGATTTTACAATCCAAGTTCCGGCATGAGGTGGTGAATAGCAATATCAGACCTGCTTGAATATTACAACAATTATTACATGGTCTGAATGGCCGATGTAAAGGTATAGGAGGACATCATAGATTTGTCTATATTGAGAATATGTGATGTCCCACCGTATTCTTCATGTAGTCTGACATAGATAGGGTTAAGCTAGGGTAACCCTGGCATAGTTAGCTTGGCAAAAGCAGCAATATATATATGTATCAGGAATCCTAGGGATAAATGCAATGGAAATATAGTGAGCACCCACCTTCCTCATTGACAAGTTCCTAATGACATGGTGTCAGCCCTGGATACTTTATTTCTGATATTCGGACAATCTTCTCCTTCCCTTTCTCCTCACTTTTATTACTTCTGGCTGGAACATTCTAGTTCCCACTATTTGGTCATCCCTGACATCCCAAGAGCAAAAAAGAATGGAGCAAGGAGCAGGTAGATACATAATGGCCAGCATATTGTACCAATTCAGGGGACAAACGGGCCTTCCCAGCCTAGTGCCACCATGAATGTTTGAATAAACTTGGTGTGGGAGTTATTATTTGTATATTAGTTGTCTCTACTTGACAACTCCGACTGACTGAACTCCCATGATGGAGCCTGTCTGTGAATGATATGGCCTCTAAGTGTCGGTAATATTTGTGCTAGGGGGTCAAAGCAGATGTTCTGAGTCCAATAGAAAAGAGTTTTTGGGAACAGAGCTGACTCAATGGCTCTGAACCAATGGTCACCTATCTCTGGATATATACAATAATTGTGTTTCTCCAGCTAAGTTAAACTGGAATTAGTTACAAGCTTAAAACTCAGCCGGTAACAAAGCAAGCAGAAAGGTGGGGTAATCCTGAATTTAGCCAAAATATCGCTGGAATGGGTTGTGTGTCTGTAGGTGGGTGTGTTTTCCCACACATAGCCCAATCTAATTTATATTAATATATGTATTTAATTTATAGTAGTATTATCCTTGTGACTTTCTACAAAGTTACAATCGAATCACTGGGAGAAAGGAGACTGTGGCAATGTTTCCTCCTGCCTGCAGCATACTGTTGACATCATCATGGGCAAGGCAAAGTCATAGACTGGAGAGACTTTAAAAATAAAAGGTGGAGTTCTTTTGAAAAATGATACTGTTTCTGTATTTTGTGACCTAATACGGTTTTCCTTAAACAAGTTTTTCCATGCTAAATTTCAACAGAATGTCATATCCCCAAACAGCAACAACCAAAGTAACAAAGTAACAAAGCAAATCAATGTGTTAAAAGTCATTTTTTTTCATATATTATAAAAGCTTTCAACACTCCATACTAAGTTATAAAAACCAGCCCTCCTAACATAACATATATTACATAATAAAATTATATAAAAAATATTTCATTTTGTTACATTCATCTAAACGTGTTGTTCATATGATCTTGGGAACGCCATCTTTATTTGTGCCTTTTATGATATTGTGCCTTGGCATATCCTGGAGCACAATTCCATTTAATCATCATTTTGGTTTTTGGATATTTGCATATGCTATCCTTCAATCAAAATCCCCTAAAGAAGTGGTTGTATCCGCGAAACGAGTCGGGTCTAACAAAATGAAGTATTTTTCATAGCATTTTATTACGTATTATATGGAATGTTTTTAGGCCATCCATTTGGCCGTTTTTTATTAATTTGTATGAAATGTTTGAAAGTTTATTATATTATAAAAAATAATGTCTTCTAACACATTGATTTACCAGTAATCCCCTACTAAGATTTAATGTTGCTTATTTTAAAACACAGACAGGGCCACTTTAGCAGCGTTGCCTAAAGAAGGACCCCCCTCCCCCACCTCCTGAGCAACTTTTGGCAATTTTGTCACATAGGATGCAAAAATTCCTACTTGACCCCCTTCCCCCCAGGACAGTATGATCAAAGTACTGATGGAATGGACAAGTCATTCACTGCACGGTTAGTATAAAGCCAACTTAAAGAGGTAAAAACAGCAATGGCAGCCTCCATGAGTCCTTTCACAGGTTTAAGCTGAGACACGTCATACACCGTCTTCAGCTCAGCAATGTGTAACATAATGTAGAATGAAGCAGGTTTACATTGCATTTAGAGTTCTTCTGGGATCTAATATCAGAGCACAGAAAGCTTTTAATGAACATATTGGAAATGTGTCAGATAATTCCTTTGTGCAATATTTTGTATATTTATTCTTGCAATTGCATCTTCACCTTTTCCTGTTGTAAAAAATAACCCTCGCACCACCATAAAAAAAAAAAAAAATTGTAAAACACTCTTGCGCTCCCCACCTTTTCGCCTCTATTCTTAAGTTCTGGTCTCCTTCTAGGTCGAAGGACATTTGGTGTTATTAAATGCACCTCTTGTGAGCCCGGGCTGTCATGGACACGCCCACCGGCAGGGAGACATCCCATTGGTCAGGGCTCACATGACAATGTTGAAGACAATAGTCCTGATATCATAACATCTCCGAATTAAAGATAACCACATACCACATAACTACCCAAATTGTGAAGGTCATCTCCGGAAATAAGGTTATGTATACTAAATATTTATTCAAATAAATCAGGCTTCCAGTTAAAAATAAAAAATTAGCTTTTATATATTGTAAGTCAGCAATAAAACGCTGGATGAAACGGAGATCAAAGTACATTTGTTTGAATCATTGTTGGGACAGACTTTCCATTGGATGTACCTTTCTGCTGGTGGCTCTCCATTTGGGCACCGAGTCCCTGGTTTGGTCCCTGGTAGGATAAGCATTGAATGTAAACTGCTTCCAAAAGCTTCACACAGATTAAAAAAAATAGTGATAACTAAACAAGTAATTTGCAAGTTCATTGCCTGTTGGCAGTCATTGATATTCTTTATAACCTTTAATAAGAATACCCCAGATTGATAAGATGCGTTCATCTATATTTTATATTGTTACCCATCATCTGCAGTTATTTGTTAGTCTGAACTAAGGCTGCATACACACGTCCAATAATTTTCATTGGAAAGGATCGTGAAAGACTAACGACTGCACGATGCATGAACGAGTGCTCTACATACTGCACCGTTTTGTTCTATGGAGAGGGGAGAACGACGGAGTGGCACCCCGCTGTGCGCTCTCCCCTTTCACTTCCATTAGGGTCGTTAGTCGTCTATTGTCCGTGGATCCGCCAGGAGGGTCATTCCGATGATGGACGACGAGCGCTGTACACACGCCAGATTCTCGCCTAATATCAGCCCCGAGCCAATTATCGGATGAGAACCATTGGACGTGTGTACATAGCCCAAGCCTGCTAAATGATAATTATTTGTATTTAGCATCATTGTACTATATACCAAATACTGAATATTATAATCTTTAGATTAGCTTTCTTTTATCTTATTTCTTTTAGGAATTAGGATCTTAATTGCAGCTACTGATACAGCAAGCAATACATTGGGCAATCGTTTTCTGGGTATGCGATCTGTAAGTGGTCCAGTCTGATGGAGAACATTTCCAAGGTTGGAGAGCTGTCTGTCAAAAGAAGTCAAGGTTTAAGCAAGGGTCATGTCAGCCAGGTATTGCCGGTACCCATTGGAGTAGCTCATATATGTTATGGGTCATCATTAAAGATATATATATAGGTGTGATGCTAGCATGTTGGGGGTTTGCTTGATTCCACCCCTATGCACAACGCCACCAACATACAACCCCACCATCACCCACATACAAAGCCTTTCCCCATCATGCATACAGCACCTCCACCCTTATATATTGCCTCAGGCCCACATACAAACCCCTCCCCACATATACATAACCCCCTACCCACATATAAAGCCCACCACCTATAAGCCTTCTGAAATTATATAGTGATTCCTATCATTATTATTTACATCCAGAATGGGCTTCTTTTTACAGCCATTAAAATATTCACGGTAAAAACAAAATCCTTGGTTCTTTGGAACAGGTTTTGGTCAATATGATCAAGATCTGCTGGTCAGAAATCCCATTTTGCTCAGATGTTTCCCATAAACTTCCCAGAAATCTCTTCTCCCTATCTAGGTCACCCCTTCGCCCCGACACATTTTCTCAATTATACTTTCAGCCATCACCTGACATCATTGATTTTCTTTGGGGCTTTGAGATATCAGTTGCAAGTTTTCTAGACCCAATTGGCAATTGTCTGCCTGTGTGGATCCTTCAATCACTTTGTCATATATTACATTTCACTTGGTAATAAGTCCATGCAGGTACAGAGATTGAGTATTGAGGCTGCAGATATTTCCTTATCATACTGTGTCATTTTACCCCCCAGAGTGCTGGATTAGCTTGCATTGGATTACTTTCCAATGTCTTGTAGGTCTTCCATCAAAAAGTTCTGTTTAATGTGGAATGACATGTTATGGTTTGCCGGGGTACTTATTATGAAGTGTTTTTACTTGCGGGAGGCTCAGATGTGCATGAAAACACAGTGCCTGGTGCAGAACAGATTTCTTTTGAAATGGTGATACTGTGAGATATTCTGTGTTGTTTCTGGAAATCACTGAGAAGCAGAGGACCTTGAGTTACCCTTTTGGTCTGCTATATACGGCTCATATAAGAATAAAGCAAGATGTATATTTATGTTCAAAGGTCAAAAAATAAGTTTTGTAATAATCTACGATCATATTAATGAACGGTTCATACTTTAAGCTGTACAATACATTCTGCTTTTACAAAACTTTGAATTAAGAAATATCTTTTCTGAAACCTAAACTGATTAAATTTTGAATTCCCTGCGCTCCCACCCCTATTTCCATCAACATGCAAATCACATTTTTTAATAAAACCTTTTCATTTTCTTTGCCTGATTTTAGATCCAGTGGTATAATCATGGAGAGTTTATGCGTCTCTATGCAATGCAGGCAGATAATGGTTGGTGGAAAGGGGTCAATAGTGTGGTGAATATACTTACTGAAAACCTCACAGCACCTTGCCTCCATGGGCCTGATTTATTAAAGTTCTCCAAGGCTGGAGAGAATACACTTTCATCAGTAAAGCTGGGTGATACAGAAAATCTGGAGTGGATTTTCTAAAAGGCATTAGGTATTTGTTAGCAAATGTTTTCAATTCTGGACCAGATCCAATCCAAATTTGCTGGATCACCCAACTTCACTGATGAAAGTCTATTCTCTCCAGCCTTGGAGAACTTTAATAAATCAGGGCCAATGTTTCCCACAAGAACCCTTAGTCCTGAAGTTGCCATATTTCCATGCAACCCTAGATAATACCCATATGTGTTATTGAATCTCCAAGAATGAAAGAAATTAAATCCATTGAATTAAAGGGGCAAGCAGGGACAGTCAATTAGGGAAGAAGGGGCTAGATTCAGTTTATCTCCCAGAAAAAGAACAAGAACTGCAAGAAAATATCCTCGTAGTTGTCCCTCTTGCTTTGGCTACTGGTGACAACTGTATTATTCTTAATTCCCAGGTTGCCACTACTAAAAGAGGAGCCATTGGAGCCTTCCTTCTTTTTGCCTGGGGTCTAGTTTTGTGGCAAACTAAATTAGTGTCACCGCTCTTTTGCTTCTGGTTTATAATGCCATTGAACAGAGATTGTAATTCTACACAGCAGACGAGAAACTCCACAAGGAGTCAACTGTGACTAGAAATATACCTTCTAATTACAGCTAAATAAACTCCCATGTTATGTTTTCTTGTTTCTTGTGTTTCACACCAGCAGATGGTGCTAAGCAATTCTCCCTTTCTATCCTTCTTTTCTTTCTTTTTCTTTTTTTCTTTTTTAGAAAACATCTCAAATTTCCTTAAAATCATAAACTGTCAGGAAAAGATAAATTGAGATACTTTAGCTAATTGTGGTGGAAAGTTCAAGCCGGGGTGATGTAAGTCATCATTTTATTTAGACTAGCTAGACAGGGGCGGATTTTTTCCCCTGCTTTTAAGACAGATTGGTTTTCCCAAAGTAAGATACTTACCTTCGGCAAGGTATTGAAAAGCATGTGAGGAATTCCATTCCATGTTAACATTTCCAGATAAAGACGTCAGGTTGCTCACTCGAAGTCTGATACTTTCTATTTATTTTTTCTCTGCAGTCACCCAATCTGCAGGAGGAAATGCCTCAAACATTACGCCTCACCTTGACATTCTTTTACAGGTTTTCATAGAATTCTAAGCGTCTTGCTGAGCAGCAGATTTCCTGCATGCCAAACCTATACAGCCATTAGAAGATATAGGAAAAATAGAACACCAGAAGAAGGTTGGTCCATCATCACATAGTTCTTGTATGGTTGGGTAGGTGTACTGCTGTGTCATAGGTGCTGGAACACCTATAACTGGATGTGAACCAGAAATCGACAGCTGTAAAAATTGTACCGTACTTACACAGTGATGAAAAACTTGACAAACCTGAAAATGGACATTATATGAATAGAAGGCTTGTAATGTAAGCACATGTAAAAATTCTCTGCTATGGAAGAAACTCCAGATGTTATCAGGAAAGCATTTTTATGCATCAGTAAAATGGTCAGTGGACTGGAGGAGGATGTGGAGACTAGCTTTAAAATCACATCTGCTCTTCCATATTTATGTAGTTTCTTGTCACAAACCTGCTCCTACTGCTGTCCAAGCACTTCTTGATCAAAGATTTGGGTTTAAGGTTAATCAGTAGAACAAGGCCCACAGAAACATTTCTGGTAAATGAGACTTTCCTTTTGACAGTAAAAAAAACAGATGCATTGCTTTACCTTCTACAAATAACCTGCAGAGGTTTGCAAAACCCACAAACATAGAACCACGAGTCAAACTTGTAGCTAAATTTATAACTTGATAGTAAAATCTGTCCTTAGCGCCTAAACTTACTCTCATTCTTCAGGATTGGGCCCAATTTGCCTATCCACCTGCAAAGAGTTCAGGAAAGGCCATAAGTCAACTATACATTACAATATATATAATATACATTACAAGAATAATTAAACAAGAAGATGGAACAGCAGTAACTGGTCTGTATTACAGGGCAGAGAAATAGAAATTAAAACAGAAATTTAGAGTAATAGGAAAAAAAATTCAGTTCAGCTTGCATACGTGTATATCAGGGTGGATATGTTTCATCTCCTTCCATTTGAATCTGTGATTCAAGATAAGCAAATTATAAAAAAAATATATTATATTTAATATATTCATACTATATTATTAAGAATGAACTACAATTTCCAATAATATACAAGATAAAACTCCAAGTAAATGGGTAAACATATAGAAAAAATATTCTGATGCTGGTATTTACACGGTTCTGCCACACAGCACAGCACAGCACTGGCTGGGTAAGAAACCCGATTTTTCCCTACAGCAGATAGATAACACCCACAGCTAGGGGCAAAACTGAAAAATAAGCTCATGCAGAATAGAACAAAACATGTTCACATTATGGTTAGTGTAAGAGGAAATAATACCTTATGTTGGTGGTCAATAAGGTAACAAAATATTATCTTAGGTTAGTCAGTGCTGGAATTATAAAGCATTCATTCAGGAAAATCACTTCAGTGGGACAACCATAAACATTTCCTCAAAGTTAAAAGAAAATCATTATAATGGGACAACCAGAAACATGTCCACAAAAATACAATTTGTCTTACAGACAGACCGCTACAAAAGCTTTAGAAGAGATACAATAAATGTAAAATATAAAAGAACAAGTCTTTGGAGCTTTAGTCATTATTATAGTAAGACACCTACAATCATGTTCCCATTATTACAATCACTATCAGAATTGGGCAGCCAGAAACATTTCCACAAGGATCCTAGTGAAAAAAAAACATGTGCTTAGGGACAAAGCCAATAGCATATAGAGAAAACCAGAAATGTGCCAATAGAAACAAAAATATGTCATTGTGTCCACGAGACACAATGATTGTTATAGTGAGACAGTCAGAAATACTTCAGCAGAGACACAATTTTTATAGGGACACAGCCAGAAATACATCCGCGGAGACATAAAGATTGTTATAGGGAAACAAATACGTCTGCAGAGACACAATGATTGTTATAGGGAGACAGCAAGAAATACATCCGCAGAGACACAATGATTGTTATAGTGAGACAGTCACATCAGTAGAGACACAATGATTGTTATAGGGAGACAGCCAGAAATACATCCGCAGAGACACAATGATTGTTATAGTGAGACCGTGAGAAATACGTCTGCAGAGATACACTGATTGTTGTAGTGAGACAGTAAGAAATACGTCCGCAGGGACATAATGATTCTTATAGGAAGACAGACGGAAGTACATCTGTAGACACAATAATTGATAAAGGGACACAGTCCGAAATACGTTGTTAGAGGCACAATGATTGTTATAGGGATACAGCAAGAAATACATCCGCGGAGACATATTGATTGGTAATGGGAGACAGCCAGAAATACATCCGTACAGACACAATGATTGTTATAGTGAGACAGCCAGAAAAACGTATGCAGAGACATAAAGATTGTTATAGTGAGAAAGTCAGAAATACGTCTGCAGAGACACAATAATTGTTATAGGAAGACAGCCCAAAATATATCCGCAGAGACACAATGGTTGTTATAGTGAGACAGTCAGAAATATGTCCACAGAGACACAATAATTGTTATAGTTAGACAGTCAGAAATACATCCGCAGAGACACAATGATTGTTATAGTGAGACAGTCAGAAATATATCCGCAGAGACACAATGATTGTTATAGTGAGACAGTCAGAAATATATCCAGTCAGAAATATATCCGCAGAGACACAATGATTGTTATAGTGAGACAGTCAGAAATATATCCGCAGAGACACAATGATTGTTATAGTGAGACAGCCAGAAATACATCTGTAGATACATAAAGAATGTTATAGGGAAACATTCAGAAATACGTCAGCAAAAACATGATTGTTATAGGGAGACAGCCAGAAATATATCCGCAGAGACACAATGATTGTTATAGTGCAGAGGTCGGCAAACTCTGGTCCTTAGGCCAGATATGGCCTAGCCGGTAGGTTATTCTGGCCTAATGCCCCCTTGCTTCCAGAGCCGTGGGTTGCAGGATAAAGGCCGGAATAAACTACCGGAACGGGAGCCGCCAGAGCCGAATGCGGCTCTTGAGCTTCCTCTTGCAGGGGCTCCCTGAAGGAAATTCCCTCTTCTTTACAATGCATACAGAGGAGAGAAAATGTTCCCTATTTACCCCGGCGGCAGAAGAGTTAACGCCGGCCGGGGTAAATAGGGAATTCCCTTCAGGGGGTGTTCCTGGTCGGGGCGGAGCCATTAGGATGGGACTCAAGAGTCCGGCCTAGTGTGCTCCTGCCCAACCCTGAAATGGCCTAGTGGCCATTAAAGTTTGATGACACCTGTTAGTGAGACAGTCAGAAATATATCTGCAGAGACACAATGATTGTTATAGTAAGACAGTCAAAAATACATTCACAGAGACACAATGATTGTTATAGGGAAACAGTCAGAAATACGTCCGCAGAGACACAATAATTGTTATAGGGAGACAGCTTGAAATATATCCGCAGAGACACAATGATTGCTATAGTGAGACAGTCAGAAATATATCAGAAGAGACACAATGGTTGTTATAGGGAGACAGCCAGAAATACATCCACAGAGACACAATAATTGTTATAGGGAGACAGCCAGAAACACATGCGCAGAGATACAATGATTGGTATAGGGAGACTGCCAGAAATATGTCCGCAGAGACACAATGATTGTTGTAGGGAGACAGTAAGAAATACGTTCGCACAGACACAATGATTGCTAATGTGAGACAGTCAGAAATATGTCTGAAGAGACACAATGATTGTTATGGTGAGAAAGTCAGAAGTTGGTCCGTAGAGACCTAATGATTGTTATAGGGAGACTGTCAGAAATACGTCCGCATAGACACAATGATTGCTGTAGTGAGAAAGTCAGAAATATATCCGCAGAGACACAATGATTGGTATAGGGAGAAAGTCAGAAAACATCCGTGGTGACACAATGATTGGTATAGGGAGACAGCCATAAATACATCCGTACAGACACAATGATTGTTAAAGTGAGACAATCGGAAATACATCAGCAGAAACACAGTAATTGTTATAGGGAGGCAGCCAGAAATACATCCACAGAGACACAATGATTGTTATAGTGAGACAGTCAGAAATAGGTCCGCAAAGACACAATGATTGCTGTAGTGAGACAATAAGAAATACGTCCGCAGAGACACAATACAATAAGAAATACGTCCGCAGAGACACAATGATTGTTATAGTGAGACAATAAGAAATACGTCCGCAGAGACACAATGATTGTTATAGTGAGACAGTCAGAAATTTGTCAGCAGAGACACAATGGGCTCTATTCATAAAACAAGGAATCAAATATTATCTCAATGATTCCACCTTTGGGAATCTTTCGGGTCCATGTGTTTCAATGGCAGTAATTGATTCTCCAGCAGGGAATGTTTAAAGTAAAGTCAGATTCCCTTTTTTTTATAATTCGAGACAAATGATTGTTATAGTAAGACATGTCTGTGGAAACATAATAATTACAAATTACTGTATATTTAGGGAAGGGTTTTGAAAACATAGGCACGTCAATACTCTTTATTACAGCAAGTTTCATATTGATTACTTAATACATTGAAAAGTTGAAAATTTTCTTTATAATGCTACCAAAATTCTGCGTGGCATAGAAAGATTTAAAGTCGTGCAATTTGCCTAGGACAAGCTTATTATGTAGAATGTATTGTATGAAAAAAATTCTTTCCACTGGCAAAACTCAAACTTCTTTCTTTCATCTGCATAACATGTTCTTTCTGTACAATGTCAGCACGGCTGCTGCACAGAGTTATGTCTATCCACACAGTCAGAGTGTTTACATTACACTGGTAGGAGCACTGATAACACAGCAGCATCACAAAGCAACAACAAGACCCAGACTGCATTCATACAGCAAATGTGCCATAACAGAGGAGAATATATTGTCCAATACAAATCATTTTAAAGGAAGGGAAATATGGAAATGCATGTTATCAAATTAATTTTCACATTGACCAATTTATATGCAAGTCAAATCTTCAAAGAAAACGTTATGTTGTCTTGTAAGATTTGTACGTTTAAAAGGTATAAGAAACTGTCTAATTTGTATCATTTTAATCAATTGTGTCACAAATCTGGGCAATATTGGCATAATTAGGGGTTGTCTTTGGTGAACAGCTGAAGTTACCATCTACATATTCTGCAGGACTTTGGTTTTTAGTTTGGTTTTGGTTTTTAGAACTTTATTAACCTCCAAATCCTGTAAAACAAATGATTGGCATTATGCTTTTATCTATTGATAATGTACTGTTGGAGTTAAGTGTATTATTAGAATAGAGAAGAGGTTACAAAACTACATTTCTTAATGTCAGCATTTTAAAAAAAAATAGGGCATTGTTACCTTGTTTTAAAAAAAGCTGACTGTATGGCTGTCTATACCTCCAATATTTTTAGTCAGCAATTTGAGAAAAGCATGCAACCAGTAAAATCACAGCTAAAGACTAAGTGAAATTTAAACCTTTTTATGTTTGTGGTTTGGTAACACATGTCATGGTTTGTGCTTGATCTCTTCCAAAATGTCCAAAAACAATCTTTCTTTTCAAAAAGATATCTTGCTTCCACTTCCAATGCTCTGTGCTGGCAGAGCTGAGTAACAGCCACACCCCTCTTCCCAAGTATCCTCTCATAGGCCTATATTGCAGAGAGAAGGAGGGGCTCACCAGAGAGGGGGCGTGTCTGTTACTGACTGCTGATTACTGAGTGTACCAGGTCTGCTGTTATAAGTGAAAGTTGAATGAGAATGGTGGTCCGTCTGTTATAATAATTAGTTCAGAATGTTTGTTTTTTGTGTTTCCAGGTCATTGGCTTAAAGCCAACTGATTAGCATGAAAGTCAATGAGAAATAGCAGAAGGATTTTTTTTCTCAGAACAAATTTCCTTTAGATTCTGGTCAAAATTCAAATCTTCTATTAAATCTTCTACCCCTCTATTGTGATTGGAATTGGGGCTGTCAGTGGGAGATGGGATGAGTGGCTGAGAAATATTGGCCCTGGCCTTATATCAATCAGAAAGTGCCCATAGGGTGTCACAGGGATCTCAGATTAGGATGGGTGCAGTACCAACTGGTGGGAGGAATGAAGCCCTCCCTTGCTTTAGAAAGGTTTCTTGTTGAAAAAATGGGAGTTGAGATGAGTCAGGACAATGGCAATGTGTGGCCATTTATTAACGCTTTAGGGATTTTTTGGAAGCCTTTTGCTTACACTTAAGTTGTTTGTATCTCAGATTTTTACTCATTGCTTGAATAAAAAATCAGAGGAAAAGTCTAATTGAAATTGCTAAAGACTGACTATAAGTAGCATTTACAACACACATTCAGGAGGATGTCGTACTGTACTCCAGGATACTCATCTTTTAGACATAACCCATACAGGAATGGCTGCTTAAAAGGCTTTAAAAGATCAGTAACATTAAAATTAAAAGGGGCATAAAAAAGGGCGAAAAACTAATTTAATTAGTTTAAAGAAAAAGGTTTTATCTAAAAATAAAAGTACATCATAAAATGTCATCTCTTAGATCAGGGGTGTCAAACTGTGGCCCGCGGGCCAAATTTGGCCCGGCACGGCCTTTTTTTTTTTTTGGCCCTCAAAAGAATTCTTAATATGAATTGCAGCTAGCCCACTGCTACTGCAATTTGTAGTAATGGCGGGCCAGCTGCAATTCATATTAAGCTTTTGTTCTATAGATGCGAGTACCATGCCACTACTAAAATTCCCGGCATCACTTGCGTCTCTAGACCAGCGGCCTCTCTGCCTATGTGTGGCCCCACATTTTATAGATGCAAGTGATGCTGGGAATTATAGTACCGGGATCACTCGTGTCTATTGAACAGCAGCCTATGTGTGGATCCCGCAGAGTTTATACTGACAGGTAAACTCAATAATCAGGAATTATCAGGAAAAATATTATCAGGAATTATCATAGAGTTATTGTTATATTAATTGTTTTACTGTACCAGGGAATGCAATGTCACATCATATGAATGCAGCAGTTTATTTGGTTTCACATTGCATTCTGTGGCAAAGTAAAACAATTAATCTAAAAAGGAGGAAACAAGAACACATGAGAAGTGCATGAAGTATTATGCAGTGGATTGTTCTAAATATCTTGCTCTTCTCATGTGTTCTCCTTTCTTCTTATTAAAATGAATTGCTTTTTCCATAAATTTCAAGTTTGGCCCACGGCTTGGTCTAAGTTTTTAATTTGAAGTGTATTTGAGTTTGACACCCCTGTCTCAGATTTACATTTACACTGCCATGTGGTCTGTAGTCATGGAATATATGTCTAAACCAGCGGTCGCCAACCAGCGCCCCTGAGCAAGGTCAGGAGAAGGACCCTGAAAAATCTGACGTGTGTACGTAGCTTTACAACTGTATGTGGTAACAATTTATTATTATTTTTAATGTATTATGTTCTACAGATCTATTTCTGCCTCTCCTGAGCTGCAGATCCAAACATAAAGGTAAGCGTCACAATGAAGAAAAGATGATGATGATGGTGATGTCAAAGAATGACTTCACCTCACACTTGCCTCGCAGCTCTTTTATAAAACATCTGGCATACAGATTGGCCTTTTCAGACACATTGTTTGATTATATTTGTTGGTCAAGTAGCATAAAGCTATGGAGATTTTGACTGATATGAGACCACCAGCATTCAGTCCAAAGCAAAATCAAACCACTTCATAGACCTTGGCACTGATTTGCTATTTAGGGGTAACATATGAAATCTGACATGTCAGTATACAGATATAAAGATAATAAAACTACTTAGTTACCCAGAGCACAGGGGGGAGGGAGGTTTTTAGCTGGTGACCCCCCAAATATTTGCTGCCAATTCCAACATCTTTGCTCTAGCCATTGGCATGGGTGGACACCCTGTAATAATATACACTTACATTTCTGACATGGTTAAAAAATACTCCCCCCCCCAGGCGCTCTCTTTGCTCCTCCAATGACCTACTAATGACTTCCTCACTCATAACCTCATCACACGCACGGATACAAGACTTCTCTAGAGCTGCTCCAACTCTCGTCCTATTCGGCTTGCTCCTACTTTCTGCTCATTTAAAAGAGCGCTCAAAACCCATTTTTTCAAACTTGCCTACCCGGCTTCTTCTGTCATTTGAAACCATCACTACTTCCCACACTACATCTCTCACATCCTTTGTGTGTGAAATTCCCTCACCTACTAGATTGTAAGCTCTTCGGGGCAGGGTCCTCTCCTCCTGTACCACTGTCTGTATTAGTCTGTCATTTGCAATCCCTATTTAATGTACAGCGCTGCGTAATATGTTGGCGCTATATAAATCCTGTTTAATAATAATAATAATAATAATATTAATAATAATAATATGTGAGCTTTACCTGACACCTCACTACAGGTAGTCCCCGGGTTACATACAATATAGGGACTGTAGGTTTGTTCTTAAGTTGAATTTGTATGTAAGTTGGAACAGGTACATTATTTTAATAAATGCAATTAGGACAGATGTTTGTCTATAGATATTATTAGGCAGCGTGGTGTCAGTTACTGTATAAAATCCTCACTGCGAGCTAATCACAAACAAAGCAAAAAAAAAAAAAAACTTTATGGAGCCTAAGCTTTCATTAACTTCTGGAGCAAGCTGTGCTTTGATATGCAAAAAGAAACTGCAGAGTTTGCTTGGTCATTAAAGAGTTACAAGATGTTAGAGATCAGCTCTGCTCTTAAGATCACATAGGCAAGTCATGCAAACCATCCCCTCCCCCCATCAAGCCTCTGTCCTGCACACAAGCGAGCAGGGAAGCCCAGTCTGTATCTAGGAGTCATCTGTATGTCGGATGTCCTCAACCCAGGGACTTCCTGTACTGATTTTCTAAGCCCTTATTACATTTATTTTTCAGGACATGTAAGTTTTATTACATTGGTGACAAATACTTTTTTTTTTTTAATTACAGGCTGACAAATGGACAGTTTGTTCACTTTTCCTAATTAGTGCACTGCCTATATTGAAATCCTTTTTATGTGCACACAGAAATAGGCTTAGTAATAATTGTTTACAAATAAAGCCATGTGACCGCCATGTCATAGGTGACATCATGATCACATGACCAGGAAATATTCTGATTGGTTCCTGATCACTAGTTACCACGGTAGCTGTGTACATGACTCATTGAGTTGTCGCCCTAGCAATACAATTGGGAAATCCTCCTATTGGGACCCAGTCTCAGGGACAATTCTCTCATTTCACCTTTTGGAGGGCGTGAAAGGAAATCTCCCTAGCAGGGGCAGAAGATAGCATAACTAGAGTTGTGTCTCTGCCCTATATAAGATTATTTTGGATGGAAATACACATAATAGACCCTTAGCTTATGTAAGAACATAGAGGTGCTCTAACGGTGCCTTGAAAACAAATACCCGCGCCAAAATAGTGGCTTTAAATACTGAGGATACAACGTCCTGTATGTGTGTGCTTCTGATGCAATGTACCAATTAATGACAAGCCAATTTCTGCTGATCCTGCCTTCTCCAAGTACTTCCTGTTATACATGACAACGCTCTAGCCCTGCTACTCTGGCTTTTCATTCTAACATTTATTTCACACACATGGTCCACTTTTGTCACTATCTGGAATCTTGCACTGAGAAATGTTATATGTCTTAAATACAGTCTAAGGTCAATTTGGGGGGAAGCTAATTATTCAAACTGCATGTTTTTGGGATGTGAGAGGAAGTACCCGGAGTACCCGGAGGAAACCTGTGCAAGCACGGGGAGAACCTGCAAACTCCATGCAGATAGTGTCCTGGCTGAGATGTGAACCTGGGAATCTAGTGCTGCAAGGACAAAATGGCTAACCACTAGGATGATCATCTTGATTTAATTATGAAGGGTATTTCTGTGCAGCTTAGGTTTTGTACATATTAAATGAGGAGCGTGCTAACTGAGAAATCTCTGACAACCAGTTGCTTGCCTTATACCCTGATGTATTCAATATGGATAAATGAAAAGAAGAGAGAAAGCCAGGGAATTTAATAAGCACCAATGTAATAAAAAGAAGAAATTTTAAAGTGTAGAGTAACAATAATTCTTACAAATGGAACTTTCATCTAACAATCCTTGGTGTTTTAACAAAGTAAATAGTTGCATTAGTCATCCCCGCTGAGTTACATGACTGTGATAGGCTGAGTTCCCGCAGGCCATGCCCCCACTCCTCCTCCCCCAGCCCACCCACTTTACCCCAAACACAGACTGAGACCACAACTTGGTTAAATGGCCCCTTTGGGCCGTTTATTAATAAATAACCCTAAATAACAATATATAAACACATAATCAACAAATAATAACAACTTACAAATAATCACAAATAATTGTAACCAGTACATTAATAAAAACATCCTTTTCCTAAACACACCCCCTGGTTACTGGTCCTCGAAGGCCCCACTATTGTAACCCCTTGCACCTCATGGGTCTGCACGGCCGTGATATGTAATGCTCCCAGCCGCACCTCAAGCTCGGGAACAATACCAGCAGCACTCGCAGCCCTACCACAAAACAATTTAACCTTCCCAACAACAACCTTACCGAGGATCCCATACGATAGATGAGACCCTCACCCCCACTGAAAAAGTCCAATACAACTCCTTCCCTCGAGGATCCCACCGACACACCTAAAAACAGGGCGGGCGAGTGGGAAAAACTTCCTTCCTTCTCTCCGTCACGCTGAAAAAAGACCCTCCCTTTCCGGCTCACCCCCCTTTTCACTCCTTTACTCCCTCCCCCCACATGTCATTCCTGGCATACAAATTCAGCAACTCCCCCCTTCTCTATGTTAACTCTTAACCCTTCCCCTGCCTGCTCCCATCCCTTCCCAGTCATGCAGGCCTTCCACTATTCTTCACTTCATTCCCTGCTCCAGGCCTCACTTAAGGGAGGGTTTTGTTGACCTGTTCAACTAGCGAAAAAATCCCTAAAATAATTGTTGCAAATAAATATTGTGTCCCGACGCGTTTCGCCTCTAGGGGCTTCATCAGTCCCCCTTCTTTTTATTTATCCAGATTAGGCTATGAACATAATTTAGTGACTGGGCTCCCTATTACTTTACACATGGTTCCAAAGTTATGGAACAATTCCAGAAGATTCACATCCAGTTACGTATGTTTCGCAAAACTGATAAATCAAATGTACTGGGTGACCTGTACACCTTTCCAGTAAATTGTCTCTTGTGAGATGTCAGATTAGCGGAAATTGGGAGCAGGTCAATTTACAGAACACTGGGACCTTTACAGTGTCTAACCACCCAGGAAGTTAGGCATATTTTGGGGGGTTAATGCGGGGGTGGGATGGTTAAAATGGGGGGGGGGTAGCAAAAACAGCTGGAAAGAACCAGAATGTATACATTGTAGAAGATCCAAGATCAATTCTAGATTTCCATCACTAGAGACTGAATGAACACTAATCTTGGAGCCAGAGGTAATGGCCTTCTCTTTACTGTTTCCCTGCCCTACATGTTAATACTGTGACAGGATGTAAATGAGCAGATAATAATTCACTTGGAACATCCAAGGCAGGGAAACAGGAAAGAGAAGGACATTACCCCTGGCTATAAGATTAGTGTTCCTTCAGTCTCTAGTGACGGAAATCTGATATGAAAAGTGGCCACTCTGCCACCTCTAGGTCCAGGTCTGGCAAATGATAAAGCAAATATAAATCAAGGCATCTCTGTGATATTACACTGACACCTAGAATGTAGATATTAGTCTAAACGACTAAAATGTGACATAATAAAACTAAACCCTAATTCCATGGAATGATCCTGGGGCATATATTCTCTTCAGGGTCATACACCAATTTTACGTTCGCCTAGGGATATTTTGGCCGAATGACTAGTGCATGTACTTATGGACTGTGCTTTCTGTTGTAAATCATATTGGTACTGAAGTTTAATTAATGCAAAACCTGTGGAGTAGAGAGACAATATGGAAACACAAACAGGAGTGTTATCACCTCATAACAAGAAATGCCAACAAGGACTTTCATGGAAGGATTACCAGGGATTTTATGAAAGCTGCAGATGTTGAAGTTGTATGAAAGGAGATTTAATTATAACATTCACATCCATTAATATTTGATACATGGAAGCTGCACAATGAAACGTCTTCCCTGGGGATTCTCACACTTTTCATGCTGAATAAAAATTGTTTCCAGCAAATGCCTAAAGTTTGGTGAGTGTGACTGGAGCAAGAGTGAATCACCGGTCAGAGCCGAGGTCATTATCCGCCCAACCTCTGTGCATTTCACATAGTTGGAAACAAACTACAATGGAGAAATAATGCTGTCGTAAATATGAAATCCTCTTCAACATCTGCCAGACAAACAAGATTTACATTTATGGCGAATTGGAAGATTGGAAACAGTAATTGGATTGTGAGTCATGAAATGTACCTTGGGGAAGGAAGAGGTGGAAGAATCTAAATGCTTCACGTCTTAGTTTTGTGTGATAAAGATAAACAGGGAAGAAATTGTAAAGCGAATGTCCGAATGATATATATAAAAGAGATTGGGATTCCGAACTGTGTAATTGGGGCTGTGCTAAGCATACTGGGTTGAGGGGGGACACACCTAGTAATTTACTGTTTTACTGTGTGGGGTCTTTCCTAAAGTAAAATGATGACACATGTGAACTTTAGATTTTCACATTTTACAAAACAATCAGTAAACCAGAAAAGCAAGCTGGACAGATCCTAAAATGCATTTAAACCCAATCACATGAATGTCATAAAATCATTAACATGCTAATATCATTCCAAAATTAATTATCAATGATTTTAAATCTACCCCTGTCAAGCATTTACTGGAATCACGTGTACTCAATCATTGGAATCCAACCAAAGGATTGGTTGTCTACTACACCTGGACCCTTTAACAGGTTTGAAGTAGCAGGTTTACTGCCAACCCAAGAAATACTAAAGTTATAAACCCAATGTTCAGGTAAATAGCATTCCCATTGGCTTGGTGCTCATTATGGGGGATTCTTCCAAGCTGGGCTTCTATAGAAGGGGCTGGGAAAGTTTGCTGTTGTTCCTTCCTTATAGAAACTTTTGCAATTGTCCTAAAGCAGATATAACTCCAGTCTCCCACAAGCTGCCCTGCACAAAAGGTTCAAAGGGCACCCAGTTTATGGTAGCACCACAAATATCCAACAACATTCTTTGTGGCCCCAAAACATTGAATTTCAGGTATGGAACTCCAGTATCTTTTCATTTTATATTTGGATTTGGTTTGTAATTCTATGCTGTTAGGAGTTATATCCTTCAGCCAAATCCTAAATTATCCAATCCTGACATCCCCACCCCCTAAAAAAATCTGCACTGTGCTACTAAATGCTAAATCAGCAACAACTTTCTGTATGATATGTTACGATGCTGCTCCCATGACTTCCTTTTTAGTTGATATACGGCTGGAATTTCTGTGATACAAATATTTCAGTTTACAATATTTTCCTTTCAGCTTTCAATTTACCCAAACAAGTTTGATTAGCAGAGTTTTGGCCACACTAAATTTAGAAAAAAATTTAAATAGCTAGTAAGCCCTTGTTTGGTGTTCAGCCTTTTGGTTAAACAAACCTCAAAGTGGATTTTAAGGATACAGCACTACACATTGCATTCAGAGTAAGGGTAATGGCTGGTTTAATTCCCAAACCACTGAACAGACCACATTCACTATTGAAGATGTCTCAGGTGACCAATTGCTTGCAATTTGTTCACAAGCCTGGGCTGCATACGTTTAGAATTAACTGGGCAAGGTTAATGTGATGAGGGCTGTCCCAGACAGGCGTTCCCTCTATTTTTCCCAGAACACTGCAACATGGGTGTATTTATTTAACGTGTCTCATTTTCATTCTGAAATACGCAGAACATCACATTCACTAAAGCAAACAGCAGCATAGTAACTAACTTTACATTCGTGAATTGAAACAATAAAGCCAACAAAGAAACTACTGTAATAGCGTTTACAAAAATGTAAACTTGTATCTTATAAACACAATATGAATGAATGGGCCGATGACATTTTTGTAATCTAGGCTCATTGTGCTTGATTTTGTAGCAAATTACATTTTCATTGACTTAAACTCTGTAAGATTCCAATTTCTTCACACAACCATGTGCAAGGCCAGATTTCTCATACAAAGCCCTGCTGATGATTTAATAAACAAACACAGTCCTTTAAGAAATTGTTCCATGACCATTCTTAGAGATCACAAGTGCATCAGATCTTTCTATCTTGGTATGAGTAGAATCTGAAAATTCACATCACATTTTTGGAAAAAGACATTTTGGTAAAACTTGCCAATTTCTTGAAATTCATTGCAGTCAATAGGAATTTGGATATTTCAAATAGATACTGTGAGTTAGAGGAGTAACTAAGCTACTCCTCTGCTAAAAAAATCCAGATGCCTTAGGTGCTAACCCAGTGTCCCTAACCCCAACAGTACCATTACTAAAGGTAATCTTATCTGTATCCATAACCCTACAACTAACTTCCATTTCAGCTATACTTATAGTTTAGAGCTAACTGCACCCAATATGTATTCAAAACCCCGGAGGTAACCCACATCCTAAATGATCCTAGAAATTACCCCAGTTGTATCTCTAACCCTAAAGCTAATAACCTTCTTAGCTGTATTTATAACTCTAGAATTAACTGTCAACACAACTGTATCCATAACCTAGAGCCAACGCAACCCAAGCTGTATCAATATACCTGGAACTAACCCTAAATTCTAGAGTTACCACCTTGTTTAATAATGTCTTGTGACTGTCAAATCCACAACACCAATCTGGTAATCAACAACTTACTTCCTCATGCATTTCTTACAAAGTCTTGGTCCAGTTTTTGTTCTGCATCAAACTGGCCCAGCATTCCCACAAACCCAAGCACATTGACAACATTTTCATAATATGTACACAAATTGCCTTTACGGTTAAGCAGAACCAATCACTGATGTCCAAGACTCATATATACAATATAGTATTATAATTGTGGAAGGTAAAACGAAGTCAATTCTCAGGAAGGATGACCAGGTCACCGCATATAAAGAATTAAACAGATGAACAATTGCAGCTCAGTAAATGATAAATGGTTAAATTTCCTTATTACAAAAAAATGATGATGTCCAAATCCAGCAAAAACATTTAAAACATGTTTAGATAGAGGTCAAAGTTGTTAGAACTTCTGTCCAGTCTTTATTGGCATCTGTGTCCTTTTACAAGCGATATTAAAATCGAGCAATCAATACAAAGCTGTAAATTAGGACATATGATTCCTCCCGTGTTCCCAAATTATTGTATCTCTCGCTGTCGCTTCAATAAACATCTCAGAAAAATTCCTAAAATCTGAATACAACAAATTCAAGATATTTTGTTTATTTCCAGCAATCAGTTCCAAAGAATGTTTATTTTCTTAAAGAATTTGTGGAAACTTAAAAAATGATATTTTGCTTCTTATGTGTGCGGATTGTGAACAATTTCATTGTATTTCTTATCTGATGTTTATAAGATCATCTGCCAACCTTTTCCCGTATCAGCTCTTTTCTGACACCTGGAATTTTGAAAGGATTCTAAAAGCACTTTAGAAATGCCATTTTTCATGTGTTGGTATTTTATACACGTATGATGAAATGATCTGTTACACAGATTCTGCCAGCAGAGGTTTCTGAAGTCTTCAGAGACAAAACTTCAGTAAAATAGAGAGAAAAGGTTTTGCCTACATTTTGCATAAGCTTCCAGGGCCAACATGTGTATTTCGGGTTGTATGTTACATTTGTGTTTTAATTTAGGTGACCAATAACTTTGCATTATTCTACATGACAATAACAGGAATTTGTTACATGAACAACATGAGCCAAACCTGGAATTCTAGATCTGTCAAATATATCATCTGCCTATAATTAAGCCACTGAGCATTCTTCTATTTGAATATTAAAATGTAAATAAATGTTAACAAATGTGTAATATGAGTATAGTAAAGTGAATTTTGTAAACACTAAAAAAAAAAAAAATTGCTAACAAGTTTACCCCTTAACGCTCTCATCATATTGCTCTTACAGAATTTGTCCATTGATGTCTGTTTGTTATCTGATTCTCTCACTGCAGATGATGAATATAAAAAAAAACGAATGTTTATTTTCTCACTAATTTTAGTTTCTAAATGTAAGATGAACAACATTTTGGGAGAACACACACACACTTATATAAATACATTATTAACACCTTTTATATGATTTATTTTGTTATTACTGAAATCATTATTATTAAACAGGATTTATATAGCGCCAACACATTAGGCAGCGCTGTACATTAAATAGGGGTTGCAAATGACAGACTAATACAGACAGTGACACAGAAGGAGGAGAGGACCCTGCCCCGAAGAGCTTACAATCTAAGAGACGGCAACAGTCGATTTCTGCAGTGCATTGCACAATGTGAAAACAAAGAAAAATACATGCGATTTGTAGACTCTGTGTAGTCATGCTGAGCTGCTAAAGAAAGTAAATTAGCAAGACTAAAAATCATTGCCCTGCAGTTCAACTTGCAAGCTACAAAAGGGTTAATGTACTTTAGGAGCGCCCTCTCCTGGCTTATTTGCAAATTACACCTGGAAACTCTTACATTTATCATCTGAATGTTTCCAACATTTTCTCAGCATTACAACTAGATTCAAAACTACTGACAGTTTTTACAGCAATTATTATTATTATTATTAAACAGGATTTATATAGCGCCAACATATTACGCAGCGCTGTACATTAAATTGGGATTGCAAATGACAGACTAATACAGACAGTGATACAGGAGGAGAGGACCCTGCCCCGAAGAGCTTACAATTCCAGGCGTCAGTGAGCGGTACTGAGCGTCTCCCCCTAGGCAGGGTTCCATGGCATTAGGAAGGGGTAACTGCACCGCAAACTCACCGCCAGTCTGAACAAAATTTTGTAAACAAGCAAGTATATATTTGGGGCACCACAGAACAGAGTGAACTGACAGTACCCCAATGCTCACTGCCATGGAAGTGGCCCCTGAGGGTTCTTGACATGTAAACTCAATTTTAGGACCCTGGTCTTGAAAAAGCTCCCCTTAATGTGATATGTAATATCCCTGATTGTTATTAGGATTTTATTGAAAATGGAACTAAATTTAGCAGCTTTCAGGGTCTCCTGTGTACCCTGAACATTTCACATTTCTATGACAATTGGTTTAGTAGATATGAAGGTTTATACATTGGGGGTAATGACAGCTGCATGGACACAGATACAGCTCTCATACTGTTGCAGGGATTATCTCAAAGTACAAGGTGGGCCGGGAGCAGACACAGCTGATTGACAGGTCTATAGGACACGCCCCCCTCAGGAAGCTAACACTGAGCATGCTCAGAAAGCTCCCTCCCCTGGCAGCACGATCTCATAGAGAAAATTAGGAGATGTGAGTTCCCCATCCCCTAAAAGACAATGAGCAGAGAGGGAATGAGCGGAGGGCTGGATCTGGCAACTTCATGGGCCGGATGTGGCCTGCGGGCTGTATGTTGGGCCCCCTGGTCTAAACCCAAACCAAGTCCTTAATTGTGACCCATCCCCTCCCTCTCCAAGGCACTGCAAATCATAGTAGGAGGGAATAATTGCTGTCATTACAAAATTGGGTGGGGCTGGGTGTGGTCGGGTGCTGATTGGCTAGCTACAAGCTCAAGAACCAGCAATGACAAAGCTGATAACCAACCTGCAACATTTCTCATCCTAATATAGTGATAGCAGTGCAGCCACCTTTGTCACACAATTAAGAGAAGCTGTATAAATATATAAATGGTCCATATAGGGAAATCTTTTCCCCATTATTCACTGTAAGGTCATTACAAAGCACAAGGGGGCGCTCTTTGCGCCTGGAGGAAAAGAAGTTTAAGCTGCGGATAAGGAAGGGATTCTTCACTGTAAGGTCTGTGCAAATGTGGAATCAGCTCTCTCAGGAAGTAGTTTCAGCAACTACTATAGATTGTTTTAAGAAAAAGCTGGATGATTTCTAGAAGCACAGAATATAAATGGGGATTAAGGATTTAAAGTAAAGATAACAGACTGTTGATCCAGGGCATACATATACAGGGCATGCATATAATATACAACATTTTCACGTCATCATGTCATATAAAAAGTTTTTGACACCATATTTTAGTAAGACAACTTTGGGCACTAAGCTATATAGGAATCCTAAAATGTTTAATCCAAAATAGGAAAATTCTGAAAAATTATAATTCCAAAAACATTTTTGTAAACTGTATATATCTGCATATATTTGGCATCTACCTGAACCCGTGAAATTCATCCACCTTATAATTTAATTCCCCAAAAAAGGTAGGTCCTCAAGAGGCCCTGTCTATGACAACTATAGAGACGTGTTGGAAGATATATATATGGAAGTATATATGGAAGTATAATTCAGTCCAGTTGTGGACTCCCTGAGGGACGGCTTAGAAAGGACATTGGTGACATGAAGTAGGTGACAGACATTGGTAGGAAAAGTGTAATAGTGATACCACAAGCGTTTCCATCGCCCCCGTCTGCTCTGGAGTTACAAAGCAGCAGGTGATAATGTAAATAAAAAAAAAATTGTGTAATGAAGGGAAAATATTCTGAAGTTTCTTTATGTCCCAGGATGCCATAGAAATGCTTTATTTAAACCAAATGAGGTGTAAAAAAGCACAGTTCTTGGTTGGCTGCACATGAGAAGGACACAAAGAGCTCCCAGCCTCTTTAAAGATGGAGATCCATGGTTAAATAACAGATTCTAACACATTCCACTCTATGACATCATTTACAAAGCCAGCCAGAAAATAACCTTAACAATTCACATCCCATAGGGAGCCACCTGCAATGTGTCTTGTTAACCCCTCCCTGTTCTCCTCCATTTATATTTAGGGGGACTGTTTATTTAAGGGGTGATGTTATACTTTAGATCTTTTTCTTTATTTTGTATCTTTCTCCCAGTTAATGAAGTCCCACAAATCTTCATAAGAAATAGATTTTGGTTTTTACCAATTTATAAATTGGTGGAAATTCCTTTGCTTCTTTTCTTTCACCATGTCTGACTTTTTCCTCTTTTCTTCAGGCAATGTCTAGGTCGGAACTTGTTGTGCATCCTGTGCCTATTCTGTGTCTATAGATAAGAATATTCCACCATATCACCACATGCCAAATGTCAATAATTAGATCACAAAATAAATTGGCCGATTTCTCAACATGAGATTGTCCTGGAATGTTTGCACTAAAATTACTAAAATGGTATAGAGGAAAATTTTTCAATTTGATAAAATCCTGAGAGAGAAACCCTTGGGGAGATTTGGGGAATATTAAGTTATTAATAACTTGTATCCATATAGTGCTATATTCTGACCCAGCCTACTCCTAGGTACTTACACAGGAAATCAAACTTTTTGCCTTTGGATTACTTCACTGGAATCCCAAGGCCACAGGTAAGCTTATTAATCTTTCCCTACAGTTTTCTTGCTTTATCTTGCAAATGTAATTTTTGTACAACCTTTAATTGAACTATTAACAACAACAACAAAATGTATTCCCATTGGCTAAACCACAGTAAAACCCTCATATCCTCAAATCTCTCATACCTTAGTTGAAGCGACCTAATTGTAAGTTTTTATTATTTTCAAATCAGAAAAAAATCATTATATATTCACAGTTTTGTTTTTTCTATTTAAAAATTCTCAATTACATTATTTATTATTGAAAAAACCTACTCCTAATTAGGGATACACTGTACTTTTGGCTCAGAATCTTATATACTAGAGCTGGATCTATCAAATTGTTGTTTTGACCATACCATACAACTAATATAAATACACACATACTAGTTTACCTTTTACACAGACTACCTACTACTCTATTTTTCTCTCCATATTTTATATTTAGATTGAACCTGAGCATTTCTTTCTTTCATCAATATAAATTTGTGTACCCAATTTAGGCTATAAATATATACATAATGTTCATATTCCTTGGAAAGTGTAATTAGCCTTATATCATATTTTTATTATGCATACCATAAACTCATTGTTGTATACTAATACATACTCTACAATTATATTGTGTTGTAAACTAGCATATGCTTTAGGTCTCCATATCCCCTGAGGAAGCCTTTGACTGTGAAACGCGTCTAGATTTGAAACAGATGCAATTTGTTAAACTTCACCCAGTTCTTAAAATCCGGGTGTATGTATCCAATTCGGGCTTAAAATTGAAACACCCAACCAAATATTTTGGCTAAATGTAAGATATCCTTATGAGATGTAAATGTTTGTTTGCATTGGCCTTAAAAACCTGTTCTTGTCTTTTGTTCTGTTTCCTATGTCTCTGCAATTACCTGGAACTGGCACTCTTCTGTTAGGAATAATTACAATAGGGTAACTATCATTTCTTTCACTTGCTTCACTTTAATACAGAGATTGTTTGCAGGTGCACTATTTAATATATTTTGGGGACATAAGGGTAGGGATTGGAAAACCCTAGAATTTTTTACTTAGGTTAAGTAGGTTAAAGAAATGTTTTAGCAAACTTTAATGCAATGTTTGATTTTTGGTTTATAATATTAGCCAGGTATACTAGGCATACCGGCTGGAAAACTAGGAGGATATAGATCTCCTCCATGCTTTAAAAGCTCCACAAGGAATTAAGGTGTTGGAACCTCTCCAACTCTTTAACCACTTCATAGGGTGATGGGGGTGTGAAAAAGCCTGATTCTCATCAGCAGATTACTGCAATATAGGGTTTGGTGGCAAATTTAAAAGGGTACATTTGTTAAAAAATCGAAATGATTATTCTTTTGAATATTGCTCTCCAACCTTATATGAAACATTGAATTAAACATTATTTATATAATTGCACATTGGTGCATTATTATGATGGGAGGCCCAAATGAGACTTAGGATGTGAGAAAAAAGGTTAGCTTAGTTCATGCAAGTAATGTAGGTATATATTTAACTGTCGGTCCATTATTTTGCTAATGACTGTCTTGTGGTTTTCATTAAAGAGATCTTACATATATTTTATTATGTGATGTGCTGAAGATTTATTTATTAGTAACGGCTATTCTGACATGTTATAAGTATTGACTAAAGCAGTATTCATAGGACAATTAAAGAATATTATATATAATATTATTTGAGAAACACACAAATTAGAAAGCTACATTGTGGACTTTCACTTAGCAGTTCTCCAGCACAACCTTTACATTCTGGCCACAATCCACCTGCTGAACCGAGCCAAGAACGTCTAGTGTTACATCTGAGGGCTGCAGTACAAAGTAAATGGATGTCCCACATAAAGTAAAGTACTCAGTGTGATAAAAACCTTCTTTTACTCCATGATCGTTATCAGTCATGTTACCCAGCTGAATGGCTTGGACTGGTCATATTACATTTCCATCTTGATAATTAAACCAGAATCATTGCAATTAATTTAAGGATTTAGGTCTGCTTTCTTAACCCATTTATTGTCACAAAACAAAAGTTGTAAATTTCTTCATGTTATCAAATAATTTGAAAATTTTCACCTATCTGTATAAAGTGACAGGCACAATCGGGGTAGACTCATCCAATGGCTTTTTGATCCTGTTGTTTTTTTGGTTTTTAATCCTGGACTATTCTCACTGATTCCTCCCTTCCACCTCTCTGCCAAGCCTAAAGTCAGTCAGTAAAAGTCAGTAAAAGATGATATCTGTATAGTTGCACAATGAGGTTCACAAGTACCTAAACCCACATTTTATTACTTTGGGAAATCTACATTGTAGTTATAATTAGGGATGAGTGAGAATGTTACTGGTATTCTCGTGAAAATTTCCTCGAACTTCCAATGGTTCAGCGAAATTTCGGCGAACCATATTCACGAAACCATCGAAAGAGGAAATTAAAACAGGATTCCCAGAGCTGCATTCAACCCTGGGAACCCTCCTGTTTTCGATCTCTGGGCACTAGGGGTTAGTTAACCTTTAGTGCCCGTGGATCGCACACTCTTCTCAATGAATGCAGCCACAGCTACCACAGCCACAGAGAAGATGTCCAGCAAAGGAGAACTTCCTGACATTGTAATGTTAGTATCTCTTACAAATGATATATGTTACAGATACAAATGTATAATTTGTAAAAGATACTTTTATTACAATGTCAGGAGGTTCTCCTGTGCTGGGCAACCTCTCAATGATTGTAGCTGTGGCTGCATTCATTGAGAAGAATTTGCGATCCCGGGGGCACTAGAAGTTAATTAACCTCTAGTGCCCGGGGATCGCAGAGGATTTCCAGGGCTGTATCATGTACCCCTGAAAATCCTCCTGTTCGGCAAGAGCTTGACCTCTCGGCAAGTCAAAAGCCCGTTCTCACTTACATTTTTGATAAGCGAGAAAGGCCTGATTCACTGCGAGATCAAACCTAATATTCTCGCCCTCTCATCCCTAATTATAATAAGTTTGTTTCTCTCAGCAGAAGAGGCTATTGCTGCAAAATGATGTAATGTAGTCCAGCTTTAATCAGCTGATTATCATTTACAAGCCAGGGCATCAATGGATTCAAATATATAAATTGTTAAACCACCAAAAATGCAAAAGATGAGTAAGAGGACCAATATGACACCCCTGTTCTACAATGCACAAGATATTTTATTTGTATTTAACAAAGAACTTTTTATTACTTCCATTGCTGGCTGAATCTTCTAACCATACTTTAACTGACATTTTATAATAATATGCCAAATCCTTTCTTGTTCATACTCTTTAAAGTTCCAGAACAGGAAATGTATTAAAACTGTGTGGAATTTGTCCTTAAAAATATAGGAATAATTTAGGATGGCTGGGCCATCTAGCAATCCTTTGACTTGAAAAGAGTTAAACATAGTTATGTTTCGTCTGATCTGTGCAATGATAAGTTTATGTTATCACTAAAAAATAAATCAATAATTAAGATGTATCCGCAGAGAACAAGGTGTGGCATTGTGGTCACCTTACTCAATATGGTGGCATGATCTTTAAGATAAAAGACTCTCTCCTATTTTCTTTCCATAAACCCATGAAAATATTTTTTTTTTCTGAAAGTCTTTCCATTAATTTTCCATTACAAACCAAACACAAATTTGACTTACTGTGAAATCCTCTTACAATTAGATATGGATTATTTAACTTGGAAACTTTTCTGACAATTTGCTTTAAATGTTTTTGTAGACAGTTTTACCCACCTACTTAACCCATTTTTTGCCAACAGCTGTAGGTTTTCTTTAACCTTTTTTTAGAACACCACAAATCTGAGTAAATGAAAATGTTACCATTCTGAAATAAAAAAAGATGTATGGTAGCTATTTACTACTAGAGTTCTTATAAGAAACATTTTCATGTCTATGCACGAGAATGTGGACAGTGCCAAACTATATTTATTGGTATTGCCAACTTGTCCTCTTGTATAGACTTCAACCCTCATCACAACTTTGCGTTCAGTGCAGTACCGGTACTGCTTCTTTTTTAAGCCTAAATATCCAATCACTGTCATAAATCTTTGTGGAAAGGGAAAGAATTGTAATGTAATTAGGGTTTCTATGATTTATATAGTGCCATTATCTTTCATTGCACTGTAAAACTATCTTCAAATAGTGTAGACTCAAACTTCAGAATAACATTTTTTTTTGTAGATTTGTGCTTAGCTAAAACCCGGAGGTTTTTAAATATTCAGGGAGATATGGGTAATGTACAAGTGAATGTCTCCCTAGTATATTATACATAGAGGTGGATTAGAGATGTGTATGCAAAGCAGTACTGGGGACTGGGAGAACCCTACCCTTACCTTACATGAATGAAGTTATTACATTGTAATAAAGAAGGGTTAAGGAAAGTAAACAAAAAAATTGAAGGAACCCAGAAATGTATAACCAAAAAATACAATTATTAGCAGGTATAACCCCTTTAAAGGGATTGGGGTCCACTAATATAGACACTAACCTCTATCATGGTAAGACCTGGAACAAGCCATGGCCATGGTGGATAGGGGGCTGGTGATCACCTTATGCTATCATCTATTGTCTGGGTGTTTTTTTCAACATTAATGGACAAAATTTCAAAATTGAAATACCACTGTTTTAAAAGCATCGTAACTCAGCCATTTTTATTTGTTTTAGAATTCTCTATAGATACCTACAGTAATGATGAAAATATGTGGTATGCATACAATATTAATCTGGTACACAATGCCTCATCTGCAAACAGAAACACAATGCAGTTCACTTCCCTCCAGCCAGAGTGGATAAAATAATACATTAAAAAACAGATAAATAAACTGGCAGATAAATACTCAAAGTGCTCATTGCACATCTGCCAATCTGTACATGCTATATCCTACATAAGTACTGCCAACAAGTAAGGCTACGTACACACGTCCAATGGATCTCGTCTGATAATCGGCGCGGGGCCAATATCGGGTGAGTGTGTACAGCCCCCATCGTCCGAGCAACCGTCCTGACGGTTTTACGAACGATGGACGATGAATGATCGTAATGCAAAGGAAGGGAGAGGGTGTCGCTCCATTGTTCTCCCCTCTCCATTGAGCAGAATGATGCTGTATGTACAGAGCTCGTCCATGCATCGTGCAGTTCTTAGTCGTTGCAAAGGATCATGAAAGATCCTTTTGAATGACAATTATTGGACGTGTGTACCCAGCTAGATAGATAGTAGATAGCGTAGATAGAATCCATACACCAAACAAGTTGCCACTGTTCATGTAACTTTCATCAACAAAATAAAAAAATGTATTGCTGTTTTTGGAGAAAGCTCCACTGTTTCCCTGTCTTGCTCATTTCATAATAAAGGCAAATAAAATTATCTAAAAAAAATATATAGGATTGTTAAATGTCCTAACTGTGGCTAAACTTTCATTACACTGTAGCAGAGAATAATTCTCCCAGCCTAGCAAAATCATACCAGCCTTCCTTCCCCAGGTTCAGATCAGAAATGTTCCAGCTCAAAACACTTTCTACAGTGATGGTCAACTGCAACAAAAATGTGACAGCTGAAAAAGAGAACATGAGCACCTTCCATAATCTCATGGAATTGTTACTATGGCAAAATCCAATGTTTTCATCCAAAAATTTATTCAGGATGCACAGGTGTTTTTCATACCTGTCAAAGACTTTTTTTATAATCCTCAACGTTGGTGATTCTGTAAAAAATTGTAATGACAGTAAAAAAAATACAAAAAAAGGTAAAAAACATGCACAGGTGCTATTATGGTCTGGTCCTCCTAAAAAAGAAATGGCCACTTGTCCCTAACACCTCCCCCCCTGCGCTCATGGAGCTCACCCAAAGAATATCAGGGCTGGACCCATAAGGTAACAAGCACCCTACCTTCCAAGTAAACGTACAAACACGACAACAATGAATAAGGACATGAAAGTAAGTGTTCAGTGATAACCACTGGGCAGATGTTAAAAAATGGCAGAGCTCATTCAGATCTAGCTGCTGCTAATCCTGAAAAGAGGTGTAGTGAGGAGAATGCAAAGGTGATTTGTGCCAGTGCACAAAAGCCCACACTAGGGTGACCAAGCCCACTGTGTTTATATGGTGCCCCAGGGATGCCCCCCTAGGGGGACGAAACACAGAGAATAGCTATGCCTTTCAAAACCAGCTCTGCCCCTACCAGCTAGGTTTGGGTCCACCCGGGAGCTCTTTCTCGGGGCTGGTCTCTGACTTCCTCTGGCCCTCCCTGTCCAGAGGGGTCTAGCCTGCATCTGCCCATTGCAGAGCATCGAAAGCAAAGATAACAAAGACTATTTTTTTTGTGGCACAAAATGTTTGTTTTGCTATAACAACAATATAAAATTTGTCACAACTCAAAGTACAAGCGTTTTATAATCATTTGGGGGTCCTTCCCATTCAATAGCATAGGAGATCAATTAGCTAGACTCAAAATCGTATAAGCGCGTCTCATATCCCAACGCGTTTCGGCTTCCTCAGGGGATGTGTAGAGAGTACTATACGAAACTATACAAAAAGACAAAATAAAAATGCCTTTACACAATGGTATACTGCAAAACTATGCATTTAAATATAATAACAATATCCAAAAGAACGATTTAAAGTAGCAAGATGTAAAATGCCATCATATAACAATTGCAAAGTTGTAATAAACCATGTTGTGTAAGGTGAATATATTGATTATTGTTTTATGGTTTGTATGTCATAATACTATGTAGTTAGTATGTATGTATATAAATAGTATGTAGGTATTGGTATATTAAAAATATGTAAAATTTAAATTTCAAAATGGAACAATAAAATATATATTCTTTACTAACAACACTGCTTGGTATTGTGTTGGTACATTATGATTATATATATATATATATGAAATGATAAATAGTTTGAAGAAAAAAGAGTGTTCCCTTATTGTATGCTCATAGGATGTTCCTGTTATATACTTGCAACAGAAATTTGCCAGGCTTACGCTGAATCCGGGATATTCTGGGGGAAATGCATTAGACATATTGCATATATCTAGATGTTCTATGTCAAGTAGGGGTATAGAGCTTATAGTCATAGTAAAACTCAAGGACTAGTATAGCAACTTACTGTAGGTTGCTGGGAGTAGCACCGACAGATATTTTCAAATTGGTGTTAGACCTAAACAGATCTAAATAGAATATGTAGGTATTCAAGGGGAGAAAAGATGGAGTCTATACAAATATTATTGCATTCAGGGTATAGTGGTTTGGCTATATCAATTATAATTCTGAGAAATTGAAGAAAAGTCCAATATTTAAGTGTGCTTCAGTTAGAAGATACTATAGTAAGAATATAGAGGACCAATAGTATGGTATAATGGTACACAGTTATATTCTTCAAATAAGGGGTAGATCAAAAAGAGGCCTTGCTAATTGTGGTAGAATAAAATGAAGAGTGTAAATGAACTCACCAGTACCATGTGGAGGAAGGAGAATGCAGTGCGAAGCTGTGTCCTGTAGGGAGCGCTACCCAGGGATTTAGGTGCATGCACATTGGATGTGTGTGAGTCTCCCTCTACCCACACTTTCCATGGTCTGGTTAGCAGCTAATGAAGTCACTACTAGTGAACGGCAGCTTAATAATCCTTGACATTACCGCATATAATTGGGGGAAATGCACCCTGGCGTGCAGGTATCCACCATAATAGCGTCTCACAGATGTGGGTGCTAGGTCCTCTGGTGGTGGGGATGGGAGGGAAGAGGGGAAATAAGTATATATGAGGGTAGCCCCACTGAAACATTACAAGAGATTGGATTAGAACCATTGTATTTTCCATTACAGAGCATCACTGTCTGGTCCAACATTTGCTCAGACTGTTCTGATCCACACCATCCCTCGGTAAAGAACAGCTGTGTTCATTTCCACTCCTAAAAACTAATTAGAACAGATACAACACGTTATCCTAGACAAAAGCTTCTAAGACAAGATACCCCTAAAAAGTGCTACTCGTGCATTGGCTGATGTCTTTGTGAATGGCCTTGTATCTATTCAGACATATTGTTTTAAATCAGCACATTAAGGGTTTGCAGACTTCAATATCAGTCCATATTCCACACAGTGCTTTCCTAAAATAAAAGTTATGAGTCTGACCAGGCTGTTCCTTTTCTCAGCCTCTGCCCATCCGCATCCACCTAGCCTTTACTTGATAAAGTTGCTAACTGCAAAAATATCAATTTATAGAAAGACAATATTGTTTATATATATATATATATATATATATATATATATATATATTAAATATTTAAACCCTCACATGGGATTAGGATGACCCTGGAATAACAAATCATCATTTATATCAGGTCAAAGGATTTCATTTTAGCAAGAAGCAATCTTTACAATTGTTGCAGGTCTTTAGGTCACTCATTTACTTTTTTCTTTGTATTATATATATCATATTATATATAATTTAATATGATTATCGTTTAGTAGGATTTCACTGATCCTAGTAATTAACACATAGGCTGACCCAAATGATCAGTTGATTACATTATATATATTTTGCTTGCAGTGATTAGTGTTTTGTAATCTGTAATATGGGTGTATCAATCAAATATCATGACATTTGAGTCGTTTGATTATCTTATAACCAAAGACCAAAACTAAGGTACCAGCATCCATACAGGCAGAAGAAAGTGATTTAAATAGAGGTTTACAGCCTCATGGATAGAGTTTTATGTGCACACTCTGGATGAAATAACCTAACACAGAAAGTAATGCAATAAAAACTATACAAGAAAAGATATCTTGATTGAAGCGTTGGTGTCACTGAGTGTATAGGAATGTGCGGAAAAGTGTAATAATATAGTAAAACTATGATAATAATATTTATATATATATATATATATATATAAATATATTTATATATATATAATAAATATGAAGCTATAAAAGAAAAGATATCTTGATTGAAGCGTTGGTGTCACTGAGTGTATAGGAATGAGCCGAAAAGTGTAATAATATAGTAAAACAATAATAATTTATATATATATAAAAAACTATAAAAGAAAAGATATCTTGATTGAAGCATTGGTGTCACTGAGTGTATAGGAATGTGCTGAAAAGTGTAATAATATAGTAAAACTATAATAATAATATATATATATATTTATATATATATATAATATATATAAAACTATAAAAGAAAAGATATCTTGATTGAAGCATTGGTGTCACTGAGTGTATAGGAATGTGTCGAAAAGTGTAATAATATAGTACTACATAAATATACGTAGCAGAATTTGACATAATTTTCTTTTGTTAACACCAGTTTGCATACAAATTATATTTTCTTTGGACTGATTAACTACTTTTCTCATCAGGTTTCTGAACTTGAATTTCAACATATAAAGCACTGTATCAAAGTAAAATATGTGAAAAAATAACCATAGCCATACTTTTTGTAGCAAACAAAACTCTTCTTGGAGAAGTTCCGAGGGTTCTAGTGCCCCTAGCGGTCGGCATTGCTCAGTTTGAACAGAAGAAGGGTCTTCCCCAAATATTTTCATGAGGTCTAAAATATTTTTGAAAGGTCCAATAATGCCTATACATTTTCTGCAGGTACTATACCAGGAATGATCATATCATCAATAATCAAGCTAGGTGATTCAGTGGAACAATAACTATCATCCAAGTGATAAAACTTAAAATATTTGACATATAGAAAGGAATTTCTGCCTTGTCTGGGAACAATGTCAGCGAGCAGTGACTGCACCTTTATAAATGTGTGTATGTTTTTTTTCTGCTGCCGGTCATTTGTCTGTCAGTCTGACTTTTCCGTCTGATATCCACCCACAGATGTCGGAAAAGATCTGTTAAAAAAAAAATTAATAAAAGGAGAAGCATAGTTCTCACACCTGTGAAAAGCAGCAGAGGAAATTCTGGGCGGCACGAACATGGTTGTGGAGCGCAATGTATAAATATGCTGCTGGCCAAGGTCACGGAGCAGCGAGCTGGGAAATATCAGGCAGGGGAACCCTCCCTGTAACCACAAGATATTTTAGAAACGTGTGAGCCTTTTCTTGTGTGTTGTTCAAAGCTTTTCTAACATTCGCCTGGCCTGTTGGAAATACCAATGGATTTATTTCACAGTTGCCATCTCAACCTGAGGCTCCGACAGTCTGGTAACTCTTGTCCTGAAAAGGAGAATGAAGGAATGTTGTATGTATAGATCAATACTGATATATGAGCCCAGAACATAATGTCATTTTAAAGGACATTTTAGTCTTTTTAAATCTTCAGCTTTTTAAAAAAAATAATCCCTGGTGATCCTGCCATGAAGGTCGTTAATCATGTGTTTCCTGCTATAGAGTGACAACTCTATGTCTCTCTCTCCCATTTGTGGTCCTGCATTGTCACCGTGTCACACATTGTTTCAATGGAGAATACAAGCGGCCATTGTATGTGTTACACAGGAATGTTCTATGGTTATAACAATTATGAAACCTGATGCACACAGCAAACTAAATATAAGCAGCTGGATTTATATTTAAAGTAAAATATTATGAATTGCATTAACACCTTCAGAGTAACAGAATTAATGACTGTCAGGAATTATAGCTTAACATAAATAGTAATGGGATATTCCAATTTGTTGGCGTTTTAAGATGTTATTGCAGCCATTTCAGCTTTTAATAAAACACTATTGGATGTATATTATCACAATATATTTAGACAAGATCTGATATGAGTGTCCTGTGATCTGCACATAATGTCAGTTTCAGCAACCCCCCACTAAATAAAAATCATAATCCTAAAACCCATCACCCCACATATTTTTGTAGCTTTTTCTTTTCTTTTACTGACTTCATTTACGTATTTAAATGAAAAAAAAATAATAATCTGGTAATAAGGCTGAAAAAAAGCATAGTCAGTTCATAAGGGGTATTAGATAATGAAATGGTTATTATTCACCTTCTTGCTCGTTGGACGCTGCATGATGATGCTGATTAGACACTATGTAATAAACTGACCAGTCATGAGGCTGAACCTGTATGATTATTATTATTAAACAAAATTTATATAGTGCCAACATATCACGCAGTGCTGTACATTAAATAGGAGTTGCAAATGACAGACAGATACAGACAGCGACACAGGAGGGGGAGAGGACCCTGCCCCGAAGAGCTTACAATCTAAGAGGCGGGAGAAATGATGCAGAATTGGAAAGCTGTCACTCACTCTTCACCTTATTTATGTAACATTTACAGTAATCAATGCTACATAGCAATTAATAATCTTCTCCTTTGCTGTTTGTCTAGACAGTGGTATCTTCCATAAAAAAGCCACATTGAGTTGGATGGAGGCCATTGTCTATAGTAAATCAAGCAGTTTCTTTTTAAAATTACATAAAAGCGGACAAATGCAATTTATTAAAGCCAAACAATTTACAGGGTTCACCCCTAAAAGCATCAATCTGCCATATTACTGATGCAGAGGCATCAGTAATACCCCCTTCCCTCTATCATGTATATCTGTGTCAGTAATAAAAATCCTCATCTTTAATGAAAGCGAAAAATATTTGTTCATTGGTATCAGCAGTATAAAAACAGACCCCATTTATCGATAAATACCCCCGTAAGCATTTATTCTCATTGATAGCTTTCGGCTATACATTCAACCTATTCATAATACAGGATATACTCCACATTTTTAAAATAGTCAAATGATAAAAAAATAATTTTTTAGATACTTTTGTCCTGACATTATAAGTGTGTTATAGTCACAAAGTAGAAGTGTTCCAGCCCTGGCAAACTATGATTCTTTTTTTTTTAGCTCCCCTTGTAGGTTGTTGGGGTACACATAGCATTTTAGGCATTTGGCAGCTCACTAGCACTCTGTATAAGCTTGGACCTAGTGGGTTACATGCGGCCCACTGGTTAGACAGCCCTGGTCCGGATAATGAAAAATGAAACCTAGTTAGTTACTATTACTGCTAAACTTAGAATATTATCACTAAAATCTTTACATTTATCTGTACGAGGTGACATAAGCAGCATGGTTATAATTTATTAATCTGCAATGGAAATGTAAGCATGATGACTGAAGGTTCACTTACATTTTGTTACTATAAAAGCATTGATTGGCTAATTTGTAATATTGAAATATAACTCATCATTCTCTGATAGAGATATATACTGGGGCCAATGATAATATCAGTGTTGATTGTTAGCAGCAGTAATATCAGATGCTATAGTTGGTATCATATAGAAGAACCCAGGTTTTGGTTTCCCATAGACATCCCTGTTTAGTATTCCTCCTGGGTGACCCCCTGGCCCTTTGTGTGGGTGGTATGCTGATTGCATGTGGATTGAATCTGATCCATTTATGCCATCTGCTGTTTCTTTCCTGCACTCATCTTACACCAGTAAAGCTGTAACAGGACACTGGGGAATGTTTAGGAAATTTCTGCCTGGATTTCGGGATACAGAAGTTCAATATCATTGTCCCTTCTGCTAACATTCTAAGTTTCCATATTCCCCAAGAAAAACGGAATTCCACACTGGCCAATTATCTAAGAGGAACTGCTGAAAAGGGCAGCTTTCCAAAAACACAAGGAATTCCCTTCTGTGCAAATACAAATCTATAGATAGAAAGTTAGGAGCCCCAAATTTTATTGAAACCCAAAGAAGGTGCATTAATAGCAGTGCTGTTAGATGAAATTCCAATTCACATTGTTTGGATAAGAAGCTCAGCAGTTTTTTTCCATAAGTAACTTTCTGGGGTTATGAAAAAATGGCAAATATTGGGTTATTTTATTATTGAAAGGCATATCTGTCTAAAAAAGTGGGAGCAATGTGTGAGCCATGTTGTGTGAATGCTAGGCTACATTTTCGATTTTTTTGTGATAGATTTTTTGTGTCACAGAGCAGGGTGGGGGATCCTCTGTGTCACCAGCCCAATTGGCTGGGATGTGCAGGGGGTGCAGAGTCTAAGCAACAGCCTGGTCTTCTCCAGCACCTCTAGAGGTAAGGTTGTTGTGCTGCACACAGAGGCGGGTAACTGCTGATGGGCAGGAAATGGAATGGGAGATAGGAGTGTGGTTAAACAAGCCAAAAGTCAGGGAAGGCAGTAAACAGAAATAGTCAGGCAGAGCCAAAGGTCAGGGCAGACAACGATCAAGAGTAGCCAAGCAAAGCCAGAGTCGGTATACCAGAGAATCAGAAACTGGAGATGCAAACAGGAACAACCTGAACCTGGAAACAGTGTGAAGAGGAACTCCTTCTTCTGGAAACTTCCTGTTGCCAGTCACTTCCATTTTGCTAGGGGAGATCATGTGGCTAATGGGAATCACATGACCAGCAGGTAAGAAAACCCACCACCAGAGGGAGTTTTGGAGCAGAGGCAGGTTAGGTGGTGTTCACACTATTGCCAGCAGATAAAGTGCTTCTGTAGAATATTCTAGTCCTCTGGGGTAAAGGGGCAGCTCTAGGGATCACATGACTCAGACCAGGCAGGCAGCAATCAAGAGTCATCAGGAAACAAGCTGGGGCGGTACACGAAAAGATCAGGAAGAGAACGCAGAAACTGGAGCAGTATAAACCTGGGAGCAGAACCACAAGGAACTCTTTGTCCAGGCAACTTTCTGTTGCCAGCCACTTCTTTAAAAAGGGGATGTCATGTAATGAGTATGGGTCATATGAGCGGCAGACACCAAAACCACCATCAGGAGGAGTGCTGGTGACAAGACAGTCTCAGATGTTGTTCACATGCCTGCCAGTAGATGGAATGCGTCTGCAGACCAACCTAGTCCTCTGAGGCAAGGGAGCAGCTGATCGAGAATCACATGACCTAGACCAGGAAGTGTGCAGAGAGTTGGATACTGAAGCAGAATTGGTCCTGGCAGCAGGGGAGTGCAAGGTGGGTGAGCCAGCAGGAGGCACAGACGCCCTAGACTTACGGGGATCTGTGACAGTACCTGGCATGGTATTCCCTGAGTAAGCAGGGAGCATGGAGATCTTCTAAAGGGACCCCGGAAAGTTATTTCGAACCATAGCCCTTCCAGTTAACCAAGTATTGTAAGCAGCCCTGGACAAGCCTGGAATCCAAGATTTGTTTAACCTCGTATTCTTCTTCCGAGGCAGTAAGAACAGGGCCAGGAGGAATGCAGAACCTGGAAAAGACAACTGGCTTGGCAGAGAAACATTGAATGAGTTGTGGATTTTAGGAGATGGAGGCAGTTTCAACTTGTAAGTGACAGGGTTGACCTGAGACAAAACAGGAAACGGACTGATCAAGCAGGTTGCAAACTTGGGAGAGGACATTTGCAAGTGAATGTACTTAGTAGAAATCCAAACCTTGTTACCAGGAGAAAACTGGGGAGCAGGGGCTCTCCTTTTGTCAGCCCATCTTTTGGACAGTGCGGAGGAATGCAGCAAGGCCTCATGGGTCTTTTTTTCAAACCTGCTGGAAATGATCAGTGGCAGCGGCAGCAGCAGGAACGCCTGATGAGGAAGAAACAGGGGAAGGAAGCCTGTGATGAAGACCGTAGACAATGAAGAAGAAGGGAGTCAGACCTGTAGATTCATTGGAGCGATTATTGTGGTCAAGTTCAGTCCAGAGCTGGAGTTCCCACCAGTCATCTTGCTGGGAGTTGGTATAAAAACGCAGATATTGTTCCAGCGCCTGATTAATTTACTTAGTTTGCCCATTGATCCAAGGGTCATAAGCTGAAGAGAAGTCCAACTTGATCTCTAGATGGCGACAAAAAGCCCTCCCGAAGCACGAAGTAAATTGCGATCTGAGACACTGTGTGGAGGGCAAGCCGTGTAGCCAAACGATTTCCTTGAGAAAGATCTTCGCCAAGGTCTAAGCAGAAAGAGGGCCAGGTAGAGGAATTAAATGGACCATTTTGGAAAACTGATCAATCACTACCCAAATGGTAGTGAAACCATTGGAGAACAGAAGCTCGGTAACAAAGTCCATGGAGATGTGCGACCAGGGTTGTTCCGGAGTGCAAAGCAGACTTAATGGACCTGAAAGAAGCTTCTGTGGCACCTTGTGTAGGGCACAATCGGTACATGTAGCCACGAAGTCTATCACATTTTGTTTCAGATCTGGCCACCAGTACTTCTGGCTAATCAGTTCAAAAATCTTCTGTTGCCCATGATACCCAGCAAAGGGCAGTTTTGCCTAAGGAATTTGAACTAGCCGCAATGGGGCTATGGGCATGTTTCAAGCTGGGTCTATGATAAAGGCTGGTTCCTCTTCAGGATTCTCCTTCTTTAAAGGAACGAGAGAGGGCATCTGCCTTTACATTTTTGGAACCTGGTCAATAGGTGAGCAGGAAGTTAAAACCTGAGAAAAAAAGTGCCCAGCGGGCTTGACGGGGGTTTAAAGGTTGTGCTCTCTGAAGGCATTGCAAATTTTTGTGATCAGTGTAAATGGTTACTGGGTGGTGAGCTCCCTCCAGCAAATGGCGCCATTCCTCAAGCGCAAGCTTGACAGCAAGAAGCTCCCCGTCTCCTATAGCATAATTTTTTTCAGCAGGAGAGAAGGCCCTAAGCTTGCGGGAAGCATTCTTCTGAGAAAGAACAGCACCAACCCAAACAGAAGAGGCATCCACTTCCAAGAAAAAACGCTGAGAAGTGTCCGGGCGAACCTATGCAGGAGCAGAAGCAAAAGGTTTCTTCAGTAGCTGAAAGGCTTGGAGAGCCTCCGGTGACCAGGCTTTACAATTGCTTCCTTTCTTCGTCATAGATGTAATGGGCGCAATAAGTGAAGAGTAGTCTTGGATGAACTGTCGGTAGTAGTTGGTGAAACCAAGAAACCTCTGGATCGGCTTCAGTCCAAGGGGTTGGGGCCAGTCTAGGGTGGCAAAGAGGCATTTCTCAGCCTTAGCCTACAGTCTGTTATGCCCAAGTCATTGTCTCTGATCAGAGATCAGAGGCAAGGAATACTTATTTTTGATGGTAATCTTCTTTAGACCTCTGTAATCAATGAAGGGGTGAAAAGAACCATCCTTTTTCTGAACCAAGAAAAATCCACTCCTTGCTAGGGAAGATGACTTACCAATGAAGCCCCTTACCAAATTCTCTTGGATGTATTCCGACATAGCTTTAGACTCCGGAACAGAGATAGAATAAACTCTGCAATGAGGAGGAGAAGAACCAGGGAGTCCCAGAGTCTCAGTCTGCTTTTTGCAAAAAACGTCCACAAATTCCATATATTGTTTGGGTAATCCAGGGACAAGACATGTGGTTGAGGAGGAAACCTGTTGGATAGAAATGATTTTAGAAAAACACTCCTCAAAGCATGTGCTGCTCCACAAGAGTATGTCTCCAGTGCTCTATTCAATGATGGGGCATGTTTTTATAACCATGGCAACCCCAACAAAACTGGGTGAATGATCGTGAGTACCACCAAGAAGGAACTGGCCTCAGTGTGCAGGGCCCCAAAGTTTCATACCATTACCATTAACCACAGAGACCACCAAAGTCTTGGATAGGGACACCACAGGCATGTTATATGCAGAGACCAACTGTTGGTTGATTAAGTTTCCAGCAGCGCCCAAAAAGGCTTGGGTTCAGAAATGGTGATTATCACATGAGATCCAGACAGGAAAAGTTATTTTAGACAGTGGAGAGGTAAAAGGTTTGCCCAGGGAGCCCTCCTCTATTTTCCCTAGACACTGGCGTTTTGGGCCTTCAATGGACAATTGAGCTTGTAATGGCCTTCCCCAGCACAGTACAAACAGGGGTTCTGGTGCCTGAGGCGTGCCCGCTCTTCAGGGGTAAGTCGAGCATGGTCCACTTGCATAGGCTCTACTGTAGGAAGAGGGGGGTTTGGAAAGTAGGAGCCAATTTAATGGGACGCTGGACTTTCTGGGTTTCCCAAGCCCGCTCCTTGAAGCGAATGTCTATGCGGACACAGAGAGACACCAGGTCAACTGGAGCATTAGAAACCTGGGAGCAGAACCACAAGGAACTCCTTGTCCAGGCAACTTCCTGTTGCCAGCCACTTCCTTAAAAAGGGATGTCATGTGATGAGTATGGGTCATGTGAGCCGCAGACATCAAACCCACCATCAGAGGGAGTGCTGGTGACGAGACAGTCCCAGATGTTGTTCACATGCCTGCCAGCCGATGGAGTGTGTTTGGGGAACACCCTAGTCCTCTGAGGCTGGGAGCAGCTGATCGAAAATCTCATGACCTGGACCAGGAAGTGTGCGGAGTTGGATCCTAAAGCAAAGTTGGTGCTGGCAGCAGGTGAGTGCAAGGTGGGTGAGCCAGCAGGAGGCACAGATGCCCTAGACTTGCAGGGATCTTTTATAGTGACCAGTGGACAGGATTCCTAAACAGGGCTGCTGCACTGATAGTTGCAGAGGAATGTGAGGTGGATGACACCACCCTGGTTCTGCGTGGATCTGGGACATTTTGTTAGTTGAAGCTCTCTTTGCCATTCTTCTCCTCCAGTGTTTTGTGTCGACAGAGCTGAGTAGCAGCCACACCCTTATAAATTGGATGGGTTCACATGTAAGGGTGTGGCTGCTACATATTGTTCAAATGAATTTGCTTTACCAGATATGTCTCATTACCATTACTATATAGCCAACAAGACATACAGGTCCACAGTGACCATGAGAGCTATCATGTAAGTCCAAACCATTAGGGAGCAAAAGTAAGAGAACAGAGCACACAAAAGCAATAAGCCAGGAAATGTATCTTAAGAGCAGCAAAATGTAATGTTAGAATACAGGCAGAAGTTAGACCATGCAGAGAACAATTAGGGGGTCAGGAAAAGCAAGGGTCAGCAGCAAGTATCAGACAATAACACGCCCGCAGCAGGACAGAAAATTCAGCATGGTGGCTCAGTGGTTAGCACTCTGACCTGTGCAGCGCTGGGTCCCAGGTTGAAATCTTGGCCAAGACACTATCTGCATGGAGTTTGTAGGTTCTCCTTGTGTTTGTGTTGTTTGTATGACTCCGGTTTCCCCCCCACATTCCAAAAACATGCAGTCAGGCTAATTGGCTTCCCTCCCACACACACACAAAAAAGAATAATAGGCATATAAGTACGGTGGGGACATTAGATTGCCAGCTCCTTTGAGGGACAGCTAGACACATGACTATGGATATTTTACAGCTCTGTGTAATATGTTGGCGCTAATAAAATACTAGATAATATTAATGCAATCACAGGCTGTGACTAAATACTGAGATGACTGGCTTTATGGGGATTGCAGAGTGAATGCAATGTCAGTCAGCAGTCATTAATAATATTAAACAGGTTTTATATAGCGCCAACATATTACACAGCACTGTACAATAAATAGAGTTGAGTTCAATCAATGCCTTCACCTCCCAGCTCTCAATGACAATGTGGGGAGAACCAAGGACTTTAGGTACCAGCAGGGCTCCAAAATAAAGAGAATGCAGATCCCTTTGCTCCTGAGTGCTCTGCTGATACCAATCGGTATAAATGATTACAGAGGCCATGCACACACATCTTATGACACGAGGCACCAGGATTTCATTATTAACCTCCCAACCGCTAACCCCGTACTTTTCCGTGCAAAAAATTTTTGCAACTATTGATAACCTCGTACTTTTCCGACTATATTAAAATCTCACTTACCTGGTCCCGCTGTGCTCATCCAGCGTCGGGTCCGTGTTCCAGCCTCGGGTCCGTGTTCCAGCGTCGTCCTCCAGCGTCGATCTCCCTCTCCAGCGTCGGGTGCCGTCTCCTATACCAGCGGGACCGGTAAGATGCCGGCCGGCATGTGGCCTGGTCCCGCTGATCGTCCCACGTCGTTCTCCGTCCAGCGTCGGGTGCTTCTAACACAAGAAGCCGGCCGGCGGAGAAAAAAAAAGCCAACCGGCTTCTTGTGCGTGCGTGATGACGTCGACGTCTGTGCGGGAAATTCAAATTCAAACTCATTCATTCATTTTGTATTGGATTGAATACAAACTCCTGTATCCAATCCAATACAAAATAATTAAAAATAAATACAAAGTATGTATTTTGTATTGGATACAGGAGTTTGTATTCAATCCAATACATAATGAGAGTTTGAATTTTGTTCTCATTTTGTATTGGATTGAATACAAAGTCCTGTATCCAATCCAATCCAAAATAATAGAAAATATATTTATGTGGTTTTGTCTATAGGTATGTGACGGACACTAGGGAGGTGTTTTAGAAAAATATATTACTATACAGTATACCGAAGTATCGCATTTTCAGTATTTTTCATTTATTTATGTATTCTTGTTTAAGCTGATTTTTGTGTTTTTCCTTTAATTTTATTAAAAGTAATTTTTTTTTTTTACATGATTGTGTGTTTCAAACATTTTTTATATTCATTATATCTACGGACACATTTCTGTAAGTTACAGGTCTACAATTTAAAAAAAAAAAATTTCATGAAAACCTGTAACGCTTTTGGTACAGAAATCTAGACATCAGTGTAATGCTCAGGTGGTTAATCACAAACCATACAATATTGTGCATCATTGCACAGCCCATTCCAAAACCAGCAATTTGATGATGAAAAAATGTTACAACTCCCATCACCAAGAGCAAAATATTGTACAGCATTGCACCTCTCATCACCAATCAATAATATAATAATAAACGTTATTGTATCATCACCAATAATAAACTTTATTATTTCACTCATCACCAATCAACAATAGGATATTGTACATTATAATATCTCTCGCCACCAATCAAAAATACGATAATGTACGTTATTGTATCACATGTTACCGATCAACAACACGATATTGTACGTTATTCTATCTCTCATCACCGATCAACAATACAATAATAACCTACAATATCGTATTGTTGATTGGCGATGTGAGATACAATAATGTACAATATTGTATTGTTGATCAGTGATGGGAGATACAATAGCTTAAAATATCCTTTTGCTGACTGGTGATGAGAGATTCACAAACAAACATTACCGTATTGTTCATTGGTGATGAGAGATACAAAAACGTAGATTAATATAAAGTTGATTGCTGATGATACAATAACGTACAATATTGTATTGTTGATTGGTGATGATACAATACCTAACAATATTGTATTGTCGATGAGTGATGAGAGATTCAATAACGTACAATATCATATTGTTGATCGGTGATGAGAGATACAATAACGTACAATATTGATAATAACAACAATTTGATAATATACGTTATTGTATCTGTCATCACCAATCGACAATACGCTATTGTACACTATTGTATCTCTCATCACCAGTCAACAATATGATATTGTACGTTAATACATCATGACCAATCAACAATACGATATGTACGCTATTGTATCATCCCCAATTAAACCTACGGTAATGTACGTTACTGTATCTCTCATCACCAATCAACAATACGATTTTTTTACGTTATTGTGTCATCATCAATCAACAATACGATTTTGTACGTTATTGTATCATCATCAATCAACAATACGATATTGTACGTCTTTGTGTCTCTCATCACCGATCAACAATTCGATATTGTACGTTATTGTATCTCCCATTACTGATCAACAATACGATATTACACAACATATTTGTACTATTTAAATCTTAACTTACATGGTGATCTGCCAGCATTGGAATCCTTTGCGCCCTGCCTTCCATTTCTTGCCCTACATTCCTATGATTGGCTGGGCTTGGCGACTCTCTGGATTGTAGCACCAGGTGTTGACAGACATGTTGGAGCCTGTATGACAGAGGAGACTTGCACACAATGGCCCTGATTTATTAAAGATCTCCAACGCTGGAGAGAATACACTTTCATTAGTGAAGCTGGGTGATCCAGCAAACCTGGAATGGATCTGGTCCAGGATTCAAAACATTTACTAGCAAACAGCAAATGACTTTAAAGAAATCCATTTCAGATTTGCAGGATTACCCAGCTTCTCTGATAAAAGTGCATCCTCTCCAGCATTGGAGATCTTTAATAAATCAGACTCAGAATGTTTTACTTTCATTCAGAATTTGTGGTTCGGGGGGTTAAAAATGATAATGTAAGTGTTTCTATCTGCAGTGGTAACTGTCTGGTTAGTAACTATACAGAAATTGAATATCTGTAATAGAACCTCAAATATGCACTTTATACCAGTTTAATGAGCAATTGCTATTGTCATTAAAATTTACTTTTCTATTTTTTTCTTACACAAACCATTTCTTTTGCTTAATGACATTGAATTGGTTCCATACTTTTAAAATGGGCCCCCAGTGAAGATCGCCCCCTGGTGGATTATCCCGAGGAATACAGAAAAATGATATTTCAATTTTGTCGACTTGAAAGATAAAACCTTCCAGACATTTAATCAAGGCCTTCATTTGACCTGTGACGTTTGATAGAACTGTAGAAGTCTCTTGATTTTGTTTTAGATGTATATTCAAAAAAGATCTTCTGAAGTTTACATGTCTTATTGTATTTTAAAGCTGAAGTTAACCCAAAACTTACCCAAAAACACACTTACTTTCAATCCCGTAGATCAGTCTGTTTGCTGGGAGGTTTCTTCCGTCGGGTCCCGCATCATCCTTGTATCTGTATTCTGGCTGGTGCAGAGGAAGCATGTTCTTCCGCATTCTTCTTCCTACGTCACCCGATCCCGAACTGAGCAGTCGGGTGACGTAGATTGGGAAAACACTTGCCAATCTCACTGTGCATGCTTGTGATTGGCAATTTTTCCCCTAATGATGAAAGGGCATGCGCAAAAGGAGCAGCCAAGAGCCTCCTGTGATGCGCAATGTAGGGATCCTGGGAGGCTCTGCGCTCTTATTCATCCTCTATAGCCTAGATCAGCGGTCGCCAACTGGTGGCCCGCTAGAAAATTTGGGTGGTGCGCGGCTCTGGCCATTGCCCTCCGAGTGGGCTCAGGAGAGGGACTCCGCTAGCAGGATGCACTGGACAGAGTCGTGGGCCATGTCCCCTGTACAAATCCCAGGCTCAGGGAAGTGGGCGGGCTGTGTCCCTGGACACAACCCACCCACTCTCCCATCGCAGATCTGAGCCTGAGGGGTTATGTTATGATGACCTCACTACAGGTAAGGTTTTTTCCCCCCTCTGATTGACACCCAGGTCCCTGCGCCTGCGCGGTCAGGAGCCGGTAATTTTTGTGGTCCGTGGGACTGAAAAGGTTGGCGACCACTGGCCCAGATGATCGGAAATTAAGGGGGCACCCCCAAGCCATGCTGGTTTTGTTTTGCTTGCTGATCCTTTCATCTCACTACCACTAGACAAAAGCTGTGTGACTACACAATAAAAAATAAATTATCTAAAAAGTAAAAAATCATACTTACCTTTAATTCTGCAGGTCTGTTGGGAGAGTTCTTCGTTTGGGTCCTATGTTGTCCCGGTATCCGTCTTCGGTCCAGGCAGAGGAAGTGCCAGGCGAAACCATCTTCTTCAAGCCTCTTCCTTCTCCTTCATACATCACCTGATCTAGGACTGTTCCGGGGTAAGATTGGGTGACGTAGATGGGAAAAAAATTCCGATCTCATTGCACGCTTACATTCTGTCTTGATGGCCACAGCACTGTGCCCTTTGTATTGCTCTTAAAAAAGGGCAATTTTTTATTTTTATATAAAAGGTTTGTCCATACTTTTTTATAAAGTAAACATTTTGAGTTTAGGTGTGTTTTAAGAAGTTTAGGGAATTTACTATCAAGTAAATATTCATTCTGCAAGAGAAGTTTAACTTATCTTAGTGGCTAAATTTTGAGAAATAATGATTGCAAAGAATACTCAATCACATTCAAGCAATGGTAAACATGAGTTATGATTTTTGCTTGTGCATGATTGGAATAATTAGTGAATATTCTCTTGCAGAATATTATTTGTTATGCTAAGTGAACAGGCCTACCCCTTTAGTAAATCAACCTCTTTATGGTCCACAAAGCTTTTTATACACAAAGGGTACCATCAGCCTTTTTCAAAGAAGATTGTGACAGACACTACACATGTGAACCCACTGTGTACCTCATTTTTCCCATTATGCTATATTGTCTTTTAGGTGAAAACAGCACAGGGAGCATTGACCAAACCATGCTCCTCATGGGATAAAGTCACCATAACAATCCACCAAAGAATATGACAGATGTTTGCAGTTGGCGAATATTGTGATTCTTGAAATTTCTTCCATGTGCTCATGAAATTTAATCAGAGATAACTGACTTGTTTGCATTCCTGGTAAAGTCAAAAAATGTTTTTGGAATTTTACATTTAATTAGGTATTAGAATTTCAGAGATTGCTCTGTGGATTGGATTGTGGTCTAGATTGTGGATTGGTTTAGAGAAGAACACAAGCCATTATTTGGCACTTGATCAGTATTGTTTTCTGCTGCAACAGGTGAATGCTCCTTGTCAGATGTCACTTGTCAGCAGGGGTTTCATGAGATGGATAACATTTCCTATTTATACGACTTAAAAAATGAAAAACTATATAAATGCTCAGTATGAAACTTTAATTTAAACCAGACTCCATAACACCTAGAGCTGTAATATATGGTGCTCTCATCTTCAGTATAGCACTAAGAAGCTCTGCCATTGGTTTGTAGACCCAGAAAGCAGCAAGCCTTGCATTGTAAGAAGTTTTTTGTTTGGGGGGGGGGGGGTGCTGGTGTACTACCTGCCATGGGTTTTCCATGAGAATGGGCATTCATTTAATTGATATTCACCTGAAGTGTCTTTTCACTTTCTTTAATCAGGTAACAAGTTTTCATTTACAATTAGGCTATGGGTCAGCTTTACATTGGGGTTACTTGTGTTCCTGACATTTTGGAACCAGATAATTGGGGCAAATAAAAGTTCAGACAAAGCAAAGACTTATGTTTTAAGTCTGGATCAGGGCTTTTATCAAGGAAGCGACAGGCTGACAGTAAAGATCAGTACACTGAATATTTAAACCAGAAATCTTATTTTGAAAGGCCATTGGTTGCTTTTCTTCAGGTTCATGAAAAAAAAAATACAGGTCTATGACAAAAATATAAATAACACTTTATTTGTATGGAGATTTGCTAAAGGCATTTGGTCTATTCCCCTAGTTAAGCAGTTTATCAATGTGAAATATTTTGCTTGCTTTAAAGTGGATAGCTCAGCAGTTAGCATAACCTCCCCTTATTTTCTAAGCTAAATAAATAGACCAGAGGTGCTCCTACACCTTCACTTATCAATATATAATATATAATATACTAAATATTCACTATCACAATTATGTTGGATGACATTGTTCAGTCTATATACACCTTAACAACTAACAAAATAACTAACCGCAATCCCAACTTGCATTGTCCATCATTGTGTTTGTTACGCTGTATGGCTGAATATTGATGATAAACATGGACCTTATTATCCAATTAGTACTAATCATTAGTATTTATCCATTACTTGCCTAGAACTATTCTAAATTATTTTCCTTCCTATTTATTCCACAAACAGTTCATGTCCGAGCTGGCAAAGCCCAGTTGTATACATGGCATACAAAATATGTGATAAAGTTACGACTAGCTCTTTCCAATTTCTTGCACTGCAGCTGTCTAGCATTCACATTGATGTTGTAGAGATGTTGTTTTCTTTACGTATTCCTGGAAAACCCAAAACCACAAATAACATTTCCAGGAAAAAGTAACCCTTGACAGACACTGACTGTGAAGCTGACCAGATAGCGGAGTGAACCCTCAAACATCAGACACTTTTCAATCTGCTGTTAAGTTACGTCATTTAAAAAAAAAATCCTGCAGTTAAAAGATTGCAAAACTGCAAAAATACCATGTGTGACTGTGTGAGCAGTAGAGAGATTAGATCAGTGTTTGTCAAAGTTTTTACTATGGGGGAACCCTTGAAATAACTTTCAGGTCTTCAGGGAACCCCTTCCATAAATATTATATCCACAGCTCACAGTATATTAGTGTGGTGGTCAGTAGGAAGAATTCTTCCTACATTCCCGGCTATTGGGAAGAATGTCATCCTTACAGATAGCCAAAAAGATCCTTGGTGTCACTTATACTGACCTGAGAGGTGCAAACTGCTCAAGGAACCCCCAGCAAACTCTAGAGGAACCTTGGTTGGGAAACTGTATTAGACAGTATATACACACATTAGGATGATAGAGTGGTTAGAGGGTACTTTAATGGTGCTGTAAAGCTTTGATGTTAAATATTTAAAGAGAAGGTAATTGTTTTACGTATAGTGAGATTATTCATTCAATTAGTTTTGCACAGTCAAGCTGGACCAGAAAAGGATCTGCTCCAAACTGCTACTACAAGGTCCAACATGTCTTTTGGAGCTGTAGCATTAAGAGGACCCTTCACAGAAGACACCGGGTGTCTGTATACTTCCGGCTATATAGTTTAATCGACATGGTCAGATGCTACCAGGATTTTGGCAATATAGTTACTCAAAAATGTTAGAAACAAGAGTTCCCATAATGCACTGTTATACTAGATGAGAGAGGCTAATGTAGGCTATAAGTAATATTAGGAATTTTCACATATATAAATAGGGATGATGCTTACCACCTATATAAAGAGAAGTCCTTGGTGGGAGATTTGAGCCCACTAGTTCTGTGAGATCTAAAGATGTTCCAATGGAGTAATTAGGCTCATGAATAAGATGTGGAAAGAAAAATGTGTTAAAAAAAATACAAAACTTGTTTTTAACTACATACATACACAGTCGTCATGCATGAGGTCCTTTAAATGCCGAGGCTGTTTTGATTAGCTAATTACTAAAAGCCAAACAACAAAAATGGCCGAGCCCAAAACATGTTAGCCACGGGTCAGTTTGGTTTCCTGGATTAGTGAGGGTGGATATATGCTTGAAAAATAGAAAAAAAAAATCAAGGGCCCATTTATTCATGTAAAAGCGATGTTTACATTGGCAGTATAGGTGCTTAAAGCATGAGGTCAAAAGAACATATGACACATCCTTCTGCCCTATGATGTTAGAGCTTCAGAAGCTGCCATTTCAAAACTTGATAGTGTCTAAAGCCTAAAAATGCCATATTTTAAGTATTAGTGTAATTTGCTTTGGCTGCAGGACATGACATGTAGCCAGCAGCCTATTTTTGGCCTAAATCAATATATCTTTACAGCTATGTCCAGAATCAACAGTACTTAATAGAGGTGCCTGCCATGTGTTAAAACATCATTGCCAGCCGGACTCTGTGTCATTGTGAGGTGTCAATCCAGCCTCTGTTCTGAAACATTTAGTTTGTTGTAATACAGTATTTTCTTTTGACAAATGAATGACTACAAATGTATAAGAATGGGATACTTATGCCATGTTCAACTAGCAGATCCATTGGGGTTGGGGAACAAAAAAATTGATTGAGCAGTTCAATGTTAGATGTAATGATATGTTTTATTTGCTTTTTTCTTGAATTTAGTTATATTAAAATGTCCATTCTGTGAAGCTAAGGGTGACCAGACAGCTGTTGGCAGAAATATCAGCATGGCAAGGGTCAGGAATGCTATGTGCCGTCCTGAAAACCGGCAATGCCTCACACACAGGGGGGAATTAATCATCCTTAGCATCAACCAGATGTAATTGTTATAGGAAGACTGGGACAAAAGTTTGTCCATGAAGTAGACGGCCTATGTGGACCTACAGCCTCATCTTATTTAAAGCTGATAATTTGGATAAGAAATATTAATATAAAAATATCCATATGCACACACCAATCTCTTTGAAAACATGAAGCAAACTTTCTGGGGGAGCTGGGTGTATTATATCAACGCCTTTAGACAGTGGAGCTAGAAAGCATTTTTTCCTTATTATTACTAGTATTTGCCTTGGCTCTAAATTGTCTTACTGGAATTGCTTTGTAATAGAAGCATTCCCTCAAGAGATAAAAGCATGTGATTTATTAGTGTTTCGTATTTTATTTAACAGATAAGTTACTGGCCTCCCTGCTCCATTCTATTTCAGCATGTGGCCTCTGTTTTCTTATTGTCTCTGCCGAGATTAGAATTAATGTGATTAAATATTAATTCAACCCTATAGTTGGATGAATTTGAAAACTGACTGCTCCATATGGAAATGCTAAAAGTTTTGTAACAGATGCTAGATTTTAGAAATTAGGTTTTGTTTAATATTTTTCTCACTCAAACCACTTTTGCTTATATAACAAGAACAAAATAGCAAGTGATTGTGGACCAATTCAAAGCTGTGCTCAACAAAACTTTAAATGAAAATGATTTACAATAGACTGTAAGCTGTTTTGTAATCAATATTTGAGCTAGTAAATAATTTTTAGTGTTTTATATATTTTTTTATTTAGGAATCATCCTGCATTTTTCTAGTTTTTATGGCTAGCTGGATATTTCATATGAGCGTCTGGTGTCCCCGGCCCTCTTGGAGGAATGTCATTGCCACTGTAAGCACTGAGCTAAGGCTTAGAAGGTTTGGTGGCATCCATTCCTGGCTTCCTACAAGTCTTTGATACTCCAATAGAAAGAGAGGGAGACAGCTCATAATGGAAAAAGCAGGTTATAGCAAGCCTAGGAACTGAGTGCAGGAATGTTGAGAGTCCCCCATAGTCGGCAAGAAGTTCAAGAATGGTAGTAAATCCAGATAATGGGCACAGTGGGTGTACAAACTCAAGAAATCAATGATTTAATTTGGTCTTATAAAGACCACAGCATGTGAGTAGAGCCAGAATTTGAGCACAGTGATCTCAGCAATAGAGTTCTAATATATGTAGGGTTGTAACCCTCCATATAATATCAAAATCTGAATCAATCTTTTTTATTAGGGTTTTTATTTTTATAACATTCAAATATAAAACAATAAATTCATATTGTTCAACAGTCAACAAGGGGAAAAACGTAGGGTGGAAAGGAATAAGTGGGATGGGAGGGAAAGGTGGAAAGATTCAATAAGTGAAACATATGAAACATACAATACATTACAGTAATAACTTGGATTGAGTTCAGCAAAAATTATACAGCTGATATAGTACTAGTTTTTATTTCTGGACAATCATATTTTCTTGAGTTACATACTACATACAGTTGCTTTTGTTCTTTCCAATTCAGTCCAAGGTTACCATATATATTATGGCTAAGTTTCTTCGTCTATGAGAGGCGTGACATATGTTTTCACTATTGTGTTGTGGATCATTAGAGAAGTACATAGGAAAAACACATAGTGGAAAAAAATGGTGGGGGGGCACATTTAGCCCTAGGGAGGGGGGAGAGGGGCTAGGTCAGGAAGAAGGGGGATATGTTAGTGCACTTATTTGGGTATGGAAGGGGGGTAAGAATGAGTCCCCACCCTCAACACCAAGTATGTTCTTCTCCGACTATGGTCATAGTATTTGGTATGGGGCGTTTCTTTGAGCCAGTCCCATACTGACCATCTTGTATTTTTCCATTTGATCCTCATCTTCTGCTACGAGCTGTTCCATGTGCTGGAAGAAAGTGACAAAGGACACTTCTTTTAGCAGATTTATTTCATCCTGGCATCATTGATAACAGGGTCACTTTAGGATTGTTAGGACATTATCACCAGATATGTATCATTGTGCCCCTTTGAGTTGGACATTGCCAGCATCTGTCAGAGATGACCGTGGATATACGATGTATATTTATAGGGCAGAAATACCATCTGGATAGAATTTTGTAGTTGTTCTCCTGTGCTTTACATGAAAGCGCCAATTTATGTGTTAGGGCAAATTCTTTTTTCTATTCTGGTGCAGAGATTGGCGTCCCAATGTCAGCTTCCCAGCATCGAGTATAGGTAAGCATGGTATTGTCTGTTTCCTGCACCAAATTCTGCAAAGCAATGATATAATGAGTATCCGTGTGTCCTTCGAACCAACAATGTTTTTGAAGGCGGTACGATTCCTAGTTATAGTAAGTGTACTGAGATTGGAAGAAACAAAATATGCCAGGTGTCCATGGAGAAACCAGGACAATGGCCTCCTATGAATCTGGATGTCAAGGGAGGACAGGGAGGGCAAATGTCCTTTCTGCAGAATATTGTGGACATACTTCTCTTTTGTGGCGGTCCAAGATAGAATGCTTTGGTCTCCCAAAGCAGATTTGACTCAAGGGGGCAGTGAGCGGTACTGAGCAATCCCCCCTAGGCAGGGTTCTGTGGCATGAGGAAGGGGTAACCGTACCGCAACCTCACCCGCCACCCTGAACGCAGCCTTAAAGAGATTTGTGAATGAACAAGTAAATATTTGGGGCCACAGCGGCCATTGATTGCTGACATCATTAATACATGCCCACTCTCCGGGAGCTAACACTGGACATGTGAAGAAAACTCCTTCTCCTGGTAGCACAATCCTATAGAGAAAAATAGGGGATGTGCGCACCCCATCCTCCACAGGACAACGAGCAGAGAGGGAGCAAGAAGACGGCCAGATCTGGCAGCTCCATAGGCCGGATGTTGCCCACAGGCTGTAGGTTGGGCACTCTTGGCATATAGTAATGGGGACTAGGGGCATCCCTGTCCAGTACCATTTAGGATAGGGAAGGGCTCCGATTAAGAGCCATTCACTCGTACTGAAGCTCGCTGTCCTGAATATAAGGCTGAAATTCTTATGGGCTTGGCCCAGTCCTTTTTGGTACAATGCCTGGTACATAAAGGCCCAGTTCTCTCCACCGCCAGTAAACACATGGGAATCCTCAGAGTTTTGGCTGCTTGAATTTTAATTGTGTGGTCTCTTGCCTTCTTACCTTAAAGACCTACCTGATCGGTATGAATCAGAGAGGGCAAATAGAGAGTCGGTTTGCTATCAATTGTTGCATCTACATTGATTACAGGTATCGGTCTATAGTTTGAAAAAATCGAGTGTTCCTTGCCAGGTTTAGGAAGGACAGTTATTGAAATTAATCTTTTTATGGGTATCAAATTTGTATGAACAGAAAAGTGCCATTTAATAGAAATAGGTAAAAATATCTTCATAAATAAACAAACCATTGCAGCTGATTGCTGACATTTCTTTGTAGTGAAAGCACGAGATGTTCCTGGCACACATTCCTCCTGCCAAGTGCTACTCAGATGCTGGGGCCAAAATCTGCATTGAACGGTAAGAAAAGCACTTAGATGTTTTAGTAATTAGAGTTAACTGGACATTTTAATTAATATTTTTCTTTTTAAATTGTCATAATGCTCTGTTTTGTCCTGGTATCACAAAGGTTTCTGCTTCATTTCAAAGTTAAGTTATACCCAATAATGAAGTGTAAAGCTGCATACACACGTGCAATTATAGTCGTTGGAAAGGATCTTTCACAATCCTTTCCAATGACTAAGGACTGCACGATGCATGAACGAGTGCTGTACATATAGCACCGTCTTGTTCTATGCAGAGGGCAGGGGGAGAACGCCGGTGCGGCACCCCGCTGTGTGCTCTCCCCCTTCCTTGGCATTAGGATCGTTTGTTGCCAATCATCCGTGGATCCGCCAGGAGGGTCGTTTGGACAATGGACGACGGGCACTGTACACAAATCAGACTCTCATCCAATATCGTCCCTGAGCCGATTATCTGGCGAGAACCATTGGATGTGTGTACGTAGCTTTCTTATGACTTCAAATTGCTGTGGAAACACCCCCTGGGCTCAGCAATTGCAATGTGTAGTCCTATTCAGGACTAAAGCTGGCCCATTGCCAGGCCTTGAAGAAAAGGATCAGTGTTTATAAAATAATTGCATGGAAGGCAATTGGATTTAAGGTATGTAATAATTAAATTGTTAGATAAAGGCTAACTAAAGGATTTTTTTGGGAAACTGGAATTGATCTTTAAGATGGCCTTAACTATAATTTATTCCTTATGTATCCCTATTTAATGTACAGTGCTGCGTAATATGTTGGCGCTATAGAAATCCGGTTTAATAATAATAATAATAATATTAATAATATTATATCTCCTTCACACAATAGCCTAACACCTAATAAGAAAAGGTGTTTGATCATTTGATGACTTTTGATCCCTTGGGTCTCCTCAAAACCCAAATACAGTTCATATGATCACTGTCAGAAGGTGCCTGAAAATAAATCGCTGCCTGTGATGATAGTATCCAAAAGTCCCATAGCAGTTCCTCTGTGTTCAAGTAGCATCAGTACCGGTAAAATTACACTGTAGAACACAGGTAGGAGATAGATGTAAATTAGATTTGGATTTTTCCAGGTTTAGCATCAATTATTATCAATGGTTCCTGTAGCACCTTCCAGGATCAGACTCACTGGTGCATTTTATTAACCCTCCATTGCTTAAAAAATGGTAAATAGCAAAGCAGGGTGAGACATTAGAGAGTATGAGCACCAGCACCCACTCATGATATCATTATAGGTACTAGCATGGCTGAAAAAAACATCAACCACAATCCATATTTATGTTGAATATGTTATAATTTATAGAGCTCCATTGCTGAAACAGTGAAATTTTGTCTATAATTTCAGAATATTTACTTGATTTTGAAATGGAAGCCTGCCCAATCCTTCCTATGCCACAAAATAGTTGTGGTACTATAATAGGGTACCACCACCACTATGACATTCCGCTTAAAGGGAATGACTTTCAAACATTGCTGCCTGCAGTTATTTTGCTCCATGTCTGGGTCTGTTCTTTCTTTTAATAGAAAAATAAAACAATCCTTGTTACATGAAATTTAAGAAATTGTGTAGGTTAAAATAACAGTTATCGTTTGAAGGATTGCAAGATTCCTTCTCCCCACATCTGCTTCCAGTTTCTATGTCACAGTGTGGAGTCCTTTGAACGAATGCTATCATTTAATGCGTTTATTGTGTGTGAGCTCCAGGAATATTCTGACAGAGAGCAATTGAAAAGACCATCCATGCTGTGAGGTCCCAACACATTGATACTTATCTACCTGGAAAGAACTGATCTCACTCAATGAACATTCACACCTAAAGCCAAATATAGGAACTTCATGTCAGCTGTCTGAATATTGCTTTTTATAGTCAGCAAAATTTGTGGTTCTTTTCCCCCACCTACTTGTAGGGACAGTTGCAGTCATATATCATTGCCAATTTTCATTACCATAGATAAAAATATTCTCATGGGTTTTCTAAAGTAGCTACCTAAATCATCTTCACATAGGAAAGTGTACAGGTGTGTAAGTAGTGAGATAAGCAGAATACATATAGTCCATATATAGTATACATATAGCAGAATATATATTGTATTTCTGTCATGTATAGACCATGTTTTCTATACCCAGTAGTAGTTCCAGTCCTAAATGGATAGAACTTGGCTAACATTTCAATTGGGTGGTCGTAAGAACCTAGATAAAAGCATTAATAATATTACACGGTATTTATATAGTGCCATCATATTACACAGCGCTGTACAAAGTCCTTAGTTGTGTCACTAACTGTCCCTCAAGGGAGCTCACAATCTAATGTCCCTACCATAGTCATATGTCATTTATACAGTCTAAGGCCAATTTTTTAGAGGGAAGGCAATAAACCTAACTGCATGTTTTTGAGATGTGGGAGGAAACCGGAGTACCCAGAGGAAACCCACACAGACACGGGGAGGAACTCCATGTGTCCTGGCTGAGATTCAAACCTGGGACCCATCACTGCAAAGGCAAGAGTGCTAAACACTGAGCCACCGTGCTGCATTCAATAAAGACAATATTTTCTTATTTAAGGCTTTACTAGTAGGCAAGATTTTGGGAATTATGGCTTTTCTAAATCCATAAGTAAAACATATAAGTTATAAAGTCCAGAACAGGACTTACATACATACTTTTTGGTTAAAGGGACATATCGGTATAGTTATTTGGTTGTCATTAAGAGTTTTAAGTCTTGTGGTATAAATATTCTTTCTCTGTCTGAAAGTTAGATCACATCAGTTCACTGCAGCTAGATATGATGAGACTAACCTGTATAATTATTCTGTTAGTTGGATATTGCAAGGTAATTCAAGACTTTACTTATTTTGCTATTGCTATCCCTCATGTCAGGGTTTATGGCAGAATCCCTTAAAATTGATGAATTTTTGTGCATATCATCTCCCTGGCTCTTTACCTTTCAGACATGGGGCTCCAGTTTGAATGTTCAGTTCACTTCTAAATAGAAAGGTGCAAAACTTCATCCAAACCATTTTAGTACTCAGGCTGTAATGATATAAGCCCTGGGTACAATGCTATCACACAATTTGGACCCAAAGTGTTGCAGATGTCTATTCTGGGGTCTAACCACAGTATATTAGGTGCTACCTATGTCTCCACAAAATCCAGAATGATATGCCTGAAACCCACAAGCCATTGGATAGCACTATCCTTCTAGTATCCTTTGTGATGGAACTACAGAAGATACCAAAACAAATATATTCTACAGATTTTGGTATCCCAAATGCAAAACAAAAATGTCCTATATCTTTCCAACTTACACTACCCAATTCCCTCTTAACCACTAACTCACCTTCTAGGTGTTTCATTGAACAACCTTAATAACAGTTCTTTTTTTAGAAGTATGATCTAGTGTGCCAGTTTTTCATGATCAGATATAGCCTGGAAATCGCTAAAGGAAAAAGGCAATGTCAAATAATCTAAAAGTTGATCACCTTCAATTAGGGTTTTAGCCCTTTTTCCCAGACATATTTGTTATACACTCGTATAACATAGCCTTTACTATTCAACCAGCATTGTTAAGGTGCGTACACACTTCCAATTTTTATCGTTCCAATCGAACGACGAACGATCGATTGGGCAAAAAATCGTTCGTAAAAAAGTAACCAACGACGCCGACGAACGAGGAAAGTCGCTGGAAACGAACGTTTGATCGTTCGTTGATCGTCCATGGTCTGAGCATGCGTAATGAACGAACATTCGTTCACTTTCCTGTCGTGCACATAGTTCCTCTATCGTTCAAACGATCGTATCTATTGTGTGTACAATATCTACGAACGATCGTGTCGTTATCTCTATGTGCAGGATCGGTGCTATACGATCGTTCGTAGATATCGTGCAGGATCGTTCGTCGTTCGTTTTCCAACGATAATAATTGGAAGTGTGTACGTAGCTTTAGGGGTTACACCATGGCAAAACATAGTACATGATACTTGATTGCAAAAAATGACAAGGGTCACTCTGTAGTTGAACACCTCTGTTTTGTAGTATCTCGATTCCTCTTGTTGCCTCATCCTCTAGAAGCTCATGGGGCAAAGGTTCACTTCCTTCCACTAGAGGCTTAGGGACCTGAAAAATCCAATTAGGCAGAATAAAGTTTTGCCAGTATTGGATGACCAAAAGATATTGGCATCACTGAACTTCCAAAGGTTCTGACAGACATGGTGACCCGGAGTTTGTATTGACTCTCAACAGCCATGAAGATTTTTGAAAAGTATATTCATAATTGAAGTACTTGGATCCTCTGGGGGGGATGTGCTTCCCATCCATGATTCCTACACAGTTTTAGGAATTTGCATTTTTCTTGAAGACTTTCAAGATATTTTCTTACTCTTTTCTGGATTTTAATTGGTTGGCAAGCAGCTGATTTATTAACAATAATATAACTTTATTAAACAATAAATAACCAATAAATGTAACATTATTTAAATAACATATATTAACCTCATTTATGATAAATTACCATATAAATTCACATAACAATAATATACCAGTAATATATAACTCACAATATTTGCACATAAAAAATAAACCTGTAAACAAAAACCCCAATTGCACTCTATCCAACCCAACTTCAATTTAATCCACTAGGCTGCAGATCTAGGAAAAGGTAAAGTCCACTCCAATCAAAAACCTTTATTGTTTTAACAAACTCTGGCCCCTAGCTGCCCAGCACCGCCTCAGGGCCCACACCATCACACCTTTAAATGGGCACCCTACCACTGGGTTGCCCTTCCAAGAATGACCAATAGGACCCTCCTAAACCCCAACTGTCACAGTGCCCAGGCGGGATACCTCATGCATGAGTGCCCCTCCACACCCGAAAAGCTCGCTGTATACTGTCCTGCAACCCCAGGAACCACATATCGATGCCTACAGCGTTGAGGTACACCCCATCACTGCACAAAAATCTCCACGTCTCCTCGCGCCGGACCACAATCCCTCCATTCCGGGCTTCAAACTTGCCCACTTCCTTGTTAACCTTAATCCTAGCCCTATTTAGCTTGTCCTGTGAGCCCCTCTCCAAGTAGTTCTGGCCACCATATCGGACCACACTATAATTAGATCTGGAAACTCCACTTTTAGTCTTAAAAAGTCAAGCCTGACATCCTTAATAAGCTCCCGCATGGACCTACGACCCATATCGTTACCCCCTTCATTTATAACTATCACATCCGGAGGAGGATCAAACGCTGCAAATCTTCAGATATCTGGCACCACTCTGCTCCACAACATCCCGGGAACTTCCAGGCACTGTACCATAGCCTCCTCCCCGGAGAAACCAAGCTGCCCTCCTTCAGGCCAAACTTCAGCCCTCCTGGTGCCCCACCACAAATACAAATGCCCTAATATTCAAATCAAACAGGATCGCACACCTGGAACAAAAAAACAGATAACCAACAACCATCACCCTTAAACCCCACCCCATTACAACATGTGCGGCCGCACATATACCTGAAAACTAAATTACCTAAATTTAGACTAAATTACCAACGCCAGATCTGGCAGATTATCCTTTCCCCCAGACCCCATTTAGCCACCTCAGTGGCTGCTCCAATCTGGAATGAATGAGACGAGTAATCCCCGGGTTCCTTACCCATGCACACCAAACATTTCTTAAAAACTGCAAAACGGGACAAAAAGGCCCCATCCTCATGCACCAGCACTGGCCCCCTTACTGGTGGCCTTCCCCTGAGAAAATCTCCAACCACCGTAACCTGGCAGACAGGGGACCCCACAATCCGGAGGAGCCGCACCCTAAAAGTCTTCCCCAATTGATTAGTCTTGGAGTTTTGGATGACCAAACTCACCTCCTCTGGAGTCCACGTAACATCTTGAAACAAAACCCCCCCCGCCTTGTGCCTAGCCGGACTAACCAACTCCCCAATTCTCATGGCCCCAAAGAAAGCCATAGCAAAGGCCGCCTTAAACAACAACCGCTCGTACGCCCCTGTGCATTTAGCAAACCCATTAACAGCTCTAAAGACAACGGACTCTTAGTATCCGGAGCCCCCCTCCCTTTCCTATATCCCTTGACCCCCTGCTTTACCAAAAAATCCTTTGTAAAATCCCTGCCCCCCCCCCCCCCCGCAACTTACAATAAAAGGCCATACCCGCCAGTTTTCTGTCAATCGATGCAACTGACACACCTTTGGTGAAATCCTGTGCTAACCAAAACAACAGCAAATGCACTGGTTCTACCCCCGGCCTCCAACCCCCCAACTGTGCACATAACTGCTCCCACTCTCTTCAAACTGGCTCATAAGCATCCAAGGTCCTCTCACTCACTGATCTTCGTATCATATTACCAATCAATCCAGTGCAAGCTTCAAGCTTCCCCCACACCTCCGGACATGGCTGCCCACGCTTCTACGCATCAGCTATAACATTACTCACCACAGGAATATGACTCTCAAACAAATAAATGTTATGTTGCAGACATTTTAGCACCAAATGTCTCAACGGCCTCACTGCCGGCACTGACGAAACTGACAAACTATTAAAAGCCTGCACTACACCTAGGTTATCACAATGAAACCTCACCTTCTTGTCCGCCAGTGCCTCCCCCCACAATTCCACTGCCACCGTAACAGGGAAAAGCTCCAACAAAACCATGTTCTTCACCAACTCAGCCTCTACGCATGCTTGCGGCCACGCCCCAACACACCACTTACCCTGGAAATATGCTTAGAATCCCGTAGAGCCCCCAGCATCTGTATACAAGTCGATAGCAGCAAACGGCCCCTCTAATCACATAGCCTTGCCAATGATGGACTCCAGAAAAACATTCTACACCTGCAAATCAGCCATCACGTCTTTTGACAAATGCACAAATTGTGACGGCAAATTACCCCGGCCATGGCAGCTGTCAACTTTCTGCATAAAATCCTATCCATCCTGACCACCCTACACGAAAAATTCAATTTCCCCAACAGAGACTGCACTCCTTTCAACTTCATCTTTCTACATCAACAAGCAGCAACCACTTCTGCTCCACTTCAGAATCCAACTCTATCCCCAATAATGGTCGACCCCAGGCCCTCTGTTTTTTCTGCTGCTAGCGGCACTTCAAATCTATCAGTCACATGCTGCAACGTCCCCAACAAAACTCGGCAACCTGAACTGGCCACCAGCCCAATCAACAAGATGTCAACCAAGTAATAAATGACCGACTCCACCCCCGCAACTGTCCTAACAACCCACTCCAAAAAGGTACTGAACGTCTCAAACAAGGCGCACAAGAGAAAGCACCCCATGGACAGGAAGCTGTCCACAAAATACTCCCCCTGCCAACTACAACCCCCAAAAAAAATGCAGTCTGGGTGCACCGGCAACAAATGAAAGGCAGCTTCAATGTCTGACTTGGCCATTAAAGCCCCCTTTCCATAAAGCCGAACCCACTTAATGGTGGCATCCAAGGATGTGTATGCCACTGTACACTGTAAGTCTGGATTAATACCATCATTCACCGATCCCCCCGGTGGGAACGATAAATGATGCATCATCCTTAACTTACCCGGCTCTTTTTGGGAACCAGGCCCAAAGGGGAAACCACCAAACCCTCCATCGGTGGCACCCAGAAAGGCCCATTCATCCTCCCCAACTCACCTCCTTAGCCAATTTCTCTGAAACCACCGCCTAGTAACGCAACGCTGATCTTAACATTTTGGATTCCACTGAATTCATCGCCAAACTGCAGAGAATTCTGAACCCTTCCTCCAGCATCCTAGCCGCTGCCCTTTTTGGATACCTACTTAGGAAAGGGCGCATCCTTGCGCTGATCACTCTTTGCCACGCCCATCTCCCCTCCTACCTGGGCCATGCTTAAAACACCTGACAGGCCCATGGCTACCTCCACATCCTTCCACCAAATTTAGAGGTACCCTCATTATACGAACCAGCAGACTCCTTTTTCTTTCCATCCGGCAAACCACCCCCTTGTTGCTCACCAGCCCCCCCTGAAAGAACTGCGTGCCCCCAGGCCTCCTAAAAGACATAATCCGCATCCAAACCTATGTCTTTATGGTCTCACCTCAAGGACGGCCACACTGCTTTGCGCTGATAAAATTGTTCATCATACAGCAACCACGCTGTACCCCCATAAAGCCTGTACGCTTCCCTAATGGTGTCAAGATAACCAAAAAGACTCGCACACAGCCCCAGCTGCCACTCCCTCAGAACACTTGAAACTAATTAAAAAAGGAGCGAGCAATCAAGCGGTATCTGAGTTGTTCGCTATCGTCCCTGCGCCCCTCCCCTGCAGGCCTATCAGCATTGAAATGCTTCAAAGGTAAAAACGACAAAATATTGACATAATCACCTTTTAAATGGTACTCACGAACCTCCTCCTTTAAACGGGCTCCTAAGGGTCCCTCGAAGCAAAAATAAACTCCTCTTGCCGCATCTCGGCTTCCAAATCCAAGCCCCCTGGAGGTGCGCCGGCTGCCCCGTCCCACCCAACCAAAAATTCGGACCCCATGCAACCTGTCCGCACTTAAATCCTGCCGCCCACAGTAAGAAACCACCTCCCCCGCCCCCCTGCTGCAATGAACGCACCACCTCCCGCAGCCCTTCTAAGACCTCCTGCACCCCCCCAGCAGAAAACCCACCACCATCTGATACTAAGCTGGCCAAACCCCCTCTGCCCCCAACCCCTCACCCCCTCAACAAGAATATACCTGCTCCCCCTCACTGTTCATCCCCAGTAACGCGTCACGCCTCCTCTCCCATCTTCTCTGGCCGCAATCTTGGAATCCGGCTGGTGAGCCCAGAGTGGCTCCCAACGGCAAACGGAGCACCAGCCCCAGCTACCGCAGAAGCCCCCTCAGACCCAGGAGCCTCCGTAGCTGTGCCCCAGATGGGGCTGCCCGTCCAATGCTTCTGCCGGGGCCTTGCAGTATGCAAGGCAGTACTAGCAGCCCCCCTAATCGCCTCGGCCACCCTTTCTTGCAACCAGGCCCCACCCTGTGAGGCCGCTGCAGCCCTAAGTTGTTGCATCAGAGCATCAAAAGTGATGTGGACCTACCTACAAATTTTCTTCCCGCAAAAAAACTATCCTTTATTTCCGATGAACCCTCTTACTTAATCCCTTTTATTCTCCTTCCCTTTACTTCCAACCCAACCTCTAGCTAATCCCACCCCTATCTTCTCCTATTCTCATTAACCCTTACCAAACTTGCTGGGGGCTGCCCTCACACCCTGTCATGCAGGCCCTATGCTTAGTCCCTTGCTGCGTGCCTCACTATAGGTTTAACTGACTGAAGACATTAGATAGGGCTTTTTTATTTTTAATAGCGGTTTATATTTTTTTCCATGCCATGTGAATGAAGATAATGGTTCCTTGAGAAGATGGGTGTGGACAGCAGCTTGAGCCTACAAAAACAGGAAAGTATTATCTAATCTAAGCTGCCTTTCAGCAGGACTAATGTGTACCTTATACCTTACCTTATATTGGTCTAATGCATAGTAATATGCATGTTCAGCAGCAGCATTAGATAATCAAAGCTTTCAATGCTCATCCATATGTAATAAAAAGACTTGTTTTGGTGCTAAGGTCTGAATACAGGGTTGTAAAACAACTCTTTTCCAAGAACTGAGCTATTTGTTTGTGTACCCACCTGTGTTGGGGGGTCGCTCACTTGAGTTCTTGGTCACAGTGAGTTAAGGTGCAGAAGAGCAGACTAGATAAATCGAGATCTTAAAGAGCACGAAAGCAGGAAGAGAAACAAAAAATACATAAAAAGCAAAGAGCTCTTGGAAACACTTCACAATCACGTGTGTGCACAGGTTTCAAAGACATGATGTGCTTCTGCTTCCTTTTCCCCACACATTACATTAGATTTCTCTGTAAAACAAACAACCTTAGCAAATATTCCCAAAAACCTGACACAAATACTATTGAATGTTCCCACATCCCTAGCGATGTTATCCATGTGGTTGTCACCCACTCATTTGACATTACTAATTTTAAACCTATTTTTAAAGATTCAGTGTTATCCAAAACCATGTTTTGTGCAGGTCTTGTATGACTACCGTGACAAACTTATAGTACATACCGTGGAATTACCTGGTAAGCTCTGTAGAAAGCATGATAACTTTCATATCATAAACTAGAAATATCTCAATATTTGTACTCCAAAGATTACTTTGTGGAAATAGTGCAGTCTACTATTTTTGCATCATCTAGTTTTTTTTTTCTGGGTAAAATTTTGTGACTGACACTACTTGCTGCTGAATCTGTTGTACTCTTGGCTATTGTCCTCCTTGGATCCCTTGTCCTAGCATTAACTTGGTATATGAGTAGAAGATGAAAGATATGTCAGGAACATACAGCTTCTCTTGTCCTCCAACCACCTATCCTGTTTTCAGTATTGCTTACTGTACATGGATGCAGTTCTATATGATATACTACAGTTGACATTGTTTTTGACCCAGACATAGCTTTAGCTTCACCTGACCTTGGCTTAAACTAAGTCTTTGCACTTTGTTTGGCTTTGATGCATGCATCCAGCCCTATATTGTCTACTGGCACCTGCCACTCTGCCCATGCTTATAAACCAAAAAATGTTTGGAGCGCCAGAATAACAAACCACACATATAAAAATGCTCCAGATAGGTGGCAGATTGGAGAAGGGTGGTGCAGCATTGGTTAAAGAATCTAGGCAACCTTTCAGCATGATGGTATGAATGTCCCAGCCCATAACCCAAGGTGTAAGAAGACATTGTTTTATTTAAACTGCAGGTTTGCTTTATTGGCTATTTTTACAATCTCAGTTTTTCTGTACATAACATATTACTGAAGTTTAGCATTTCACAGGTTTCGTGAGTTTCTCATATAGGGTGGGAACCTAGATATTTTCCATACTGCCTTATATCCCAGCTGAACAGTTAAAAAGAAGACCTTTAAACAGACAGTGTTTCAGTTAAGGACAATTGCTTTCCAGCTTTGTAGCTTACGTGCTACAAAGATCTTATTTCATCGGAGAACAGAGGCTAGTAATAGCATCATCTTGGAATATGAGTAGAAGATGAAAGATATGTCAGGAACATACAGCTTCACGCTCAAAGTAAGCATGTTTGTGGAAGCAGCTCATGGAAAAACTGAGCATCACTAGAGATCAGTCTGGATGCAAAATTGTAGAAACAAAAATATCATGTACCTAGCACCTTTTACTGTCAGAGGTTTCTGTAAAACATTACAGTGTAAATTGAAAATTAATTCTGCATATTTCCAAATGCTGATTAAACACAGAGTGTGCTACCACCCTGGGGACACAGTATTTGTGTAGTTAATATCAACAGTTATTCAAAAAGGATTATTGTTTGCCAAATTTGATTTGACTTTGTCAGCTATGAACTAACTCACTCTAGCAAAGACAAAACGTATAGCCATTCAAAGCAGATTATTGTATCTGCTTAGATGGTGTCTGCTTAGCCAAGTTTGCTGGATTCAGATCCACCAATGTTTCCATCTCATGGCCCAGTACTGCATGTCATATGGGCCATTGGGTCAGAACCTACTATATGGATAATGGGCCTGATTTAATAAAGCTCTCCAAGGCTGGAGAGGATACACTTTAATCCGTGAAATTTATTGTTTGTATTTGTTTAAAGTCATTTGCAATTAGTAAGCAAATGTTTTGAACCCTAGACCAAATCCATTCCAGGTTTGCTGGATCACCCAGCTTCTCTGATGAAAGTGTATCCTCTCCAGCCTTGGAGAGCTTTAACCTCCCTAGCGGTAACCCCGAGAGTGACTCGGGGTAGAAAAAAGTTGCTACAAGTGGCAACCCCGAGCCACTCTCGGGGTTGGAACACCTAGGGAAGGTTAGTAAATAGAGCGCTTACCTGATACGCTGGGGTCCTGCGCCGTCCAGCGCCGCGATCTCCGTCTTCTATCCTCTGTCTTCTTTCTTCTTCCGGCCGGGCAGGAAATTCAAAATCCATTTGCATTGCATTCAATACAAAATAACTGTATTGAATGCAATACATTGGATTTTTATGTGTAAAAGCACTACATTGTTTTCAAGAACATTTATTTTACAGTATGTATAATACTATGAGTATAATATGTATTTTTTTTTTTTAAATTCAATTTTTTTTTTAATTCAATTTTTTTTTAAATATATAGATTTTTTAATATATTCAATTTATTGTTTTTAAATGAATTTGTGTTTCAAACTTTATTATACTCATACTATTATATTATACTGTAAAATAAATTTTCATGAAAAACAATGTACAGCTTTTAGACATATAAAACCGGAAAGAAATGAACCGCTAGGGAGGTTAATAAATCAGGCCCATTATCTTTATAGTAGGCACCCTGTTACAATAACAGCATCCACTTGAGCATCAAAAAGCATTAACCACCAGGAGGAGACATGGGGCGCTATCACCAATTAATGAACTTTTTCTAGTAGGCCATATGGCTCTTTTGCAGTTTGAGTTTGGGTAAATGTGTAGTCCACATACAATTCTGCAAATTGGCCCCAAATTATTCTCAATTTTTTTTTTTTAAGAATTTTTTTTATCTCTTTTCCGTTTTTTTCCCCCACCTCATCTTACTCATATGAACAATGTGTGGGTCAAAGCAAAATATAAAATATTAATTTGTTTAGTCAATAATTTTTCCATTGTTTTACTTTGTCATAAACACAGGGATTAAAACCTAAAGTAAATAAATGAATTTTTGTCCCGGGGGAATTCCCCAGGTTTATTTGTCTTAGCGACAACTCTCACAAAGAAAAAATGGTCCAAGATTCACCAAAATGTTACCCAAAATGTACTTTTGCACAGTCATTAAAAAAGGGTGAATCTTTAGTGAAAATGTGTAAAACATTTATATTAGGACTTTTAACAGTAAGAGGAAGCCTAACATTTTAGGTTGTTATAACAGCAATAGGTCGTTCAATGGGAATGCCTGCTCTAAGGACAATTCACTGTGATAAAACTTTTGTTTACTCTTTTTTATTTTCTTTAATTATCTGTTGTTCCTTTAGGAGATGAAGAGAAAGGAAAACCCCTGATTGGTACAAACTGCAAATAATAGCCTGATTTGGGTTTTAACCCTTCCCTGCTCTAAAATAATAGCTAGCTGTAAATTTTGATTTGCGTTGGTGGAATGATTCCTACCTTCATAATATGCATTCTATATTATTATATATAGAAGAGTTAAAGATTGCATAATGAAAATATGCCTTTGCTAAGGTAATGAAATTCTGGAATACAACAATGGGATGGAAGTCTGCAACGCAACAGAAATTTGTGATGAAAGCAGAACATCTGTTATTTTCTTATTTCCCAAAAGAGAGACACAAAACTTTGAAAGGAAAAATTGGAAAAGTTTTACTTTTTGCTGAGAAATTGCTTCTCAAGCCAAAGCTTTGTATTCTAGCTTGCATCAGGTTAGTAAATAGTACAATGATTTACATTTAGCACAACGGCTTCAACATTAACAAGAATAATGAAGTTTTACTGAACATCACAAATTTCATGTCAAATCCTTGTTGGGTCAGATATTCAAGACGTGTTCATAGCATGCAGGTCTAAATGGACAAGGTACAACATCTTGCTTTGCATTTTGACAGTTAGTGTGAGCTATAAAAAACAAGTTTGGCAGGATCCTTTCTCATGGCAAGGTGTTATGATGCATTTTTGGTTAATAAAAGCAATTGAGTTGGATCACGTGAATGCAAAAATCATACTTTTTATGTTTTATTATTTGGTGACTGACTATTTTTTTGTGAACAAATTAAATCATTTCAATAAATCAACACCAATGAGTCAACAAAAAAAAATCCAGTACATATAAAGACTTTAGGGCAGAACAGACAAAAAACATAGCAACACAGATCACCAGAAGCCCTTAACAATAACTATTCAAGGCGTTCCTTCGGTGCAAGTCACTTTATTGTTAGCTTAACAGCAGAAGCAAAAAATCTCAGCAAACTGACAGGAAATTTCATAGTTTTCATGTGTACATTATATTGTGTGCAATGTAATGCTGACAGATAACACTGGGGAACAATTTTGCACAAATTTTTTGTTGACTTTTTAAGCTTATTTACACTAAAATAGGTCTGCTGATTCTGAAAGTACACTTAGTTTTCTTCTATCAGGTCAGGTTTTTTCTCTCCCGCCTATAATAATGCGATTACTGTAGTGTGGATACCATTGGCTATTCATTTACACCCAAGACAGTGTGATCAGAGGTTGTGTCTACGTAGTGAATAAGCAAAATTCTTTTTTTTACTTACACACGTATTTCCTTTCTCTCAGATCATGTCTGGCTCTGCTGTTTCTGTTATAAGAGTCTAAACATCCCTGATTCATTTTGTTATATCTGTGGCAGTTTCACCATTCCCAGTCATAGAGTGAATATCAGCACATTTGTACAGCAAGCCTATTTGGCATATTTCAAAGTTAAACTTGGTGATCAGGATAAGTCTTGGGCCCTTCATAAGGTGTGCACACAGTGTGTGTAGGGTTTACAGATGTGGACAACACGTGATAAGATGCCATTTGGTATACCTATGGTTTGGTGAGAGCCAGGAGATCATTTCAGTGACTGTTACTTTTGTATAGTGAAAACTTCAGGATATAACAAGAAAAATAAATGTAACATAGAGTATCCTAGTATACCATCAGCTATACGCCCAGTGGCTCATTCAGATGAAATCCCAGTGCCGGTTATCGTTACACTTCCCTCTTTTATAGAACATGAATATGGTGATGAACTAGGTGACAACAATGATGAAGAGTTTGATATTGAAGAAGACTCTGTAAGGGATTTGATCAGCATGAGTTGAGTGATTTGGGACTATAGAAGAAGGCTTCAGTACTCTTAGCATGAACACTGCGTGAGAAAAACATACTTGTAAAAGGAACGGAGGTATTTTACTTTCTAACCAGAAATTGCATTTCTGCCGTACTTTAGAAGTGACAGTGGCTTTGTGTATTGCCATAACATACCTGGTTTAATAGAGGAATTGGGAATTCTAATCTACAACTCAAATGAATAACGACTATTCATCGATAGCTCAAAGCGGAGCCTAAAGTGTGTCCTCCTTCACAATGGCAATATATTTGGGTCATTCCCAATTGGCAATTCAGTTTCTCTTTGTGAAGAATATGCAGACATAAAGAGAGCCCCTGAGTTGTTGCAATATCACCAACACAATTGGGTCATCTGTGTTGACCTTAGATTCCACCAAGATTTGAAGGTCATGGAAGGATGGTATCAGGGTAGATGGGATGTACATATGATGGCTGACTATTGTTGGAGCATCCGGCGGGATTGTCCTAACACTGAACACTCCAGGAAAAGCTATAAGCGTAAGTTTTTACCTTAACCGCTTACCTGATTAATTTTCAAATGTTTTACTGAACATTTAAAAAAAAAGTATCATAGAGTAACAATAAATCCTTTGTATGAACAAAAGAAATTTAAATAAACCGTACATTCAAGTTATTTTTTTTTGTATGTAAAATTTTATGTTTTTTGACAAAAATGGAGGGTACCCCGTATCGTAAAAACTGGATGTGATAGCAAATAATTGGGGTCATTTCTGGGTTGGCCATTCAAAAAAAGTAAAAAACAAGTGTAAGATTTAACTCAACAAAAAATGTGTTCCCCAGTGTTATAATACAACTGTAAAGATTGCCAATTTCAGATTATATAAATTGTTTAGCTAGATGTTGAAATTGCTTTGTTTTGGTAAACCTCGAGGAGATTGTGCAATCAAATTGTAAATTTTTTTTAGAGAGGCCTGTTCAGCCAAGTGCTACACCAGACGATTTACCATGTAATTGATCATATATTTTAATTGTACTGTACAGTACATTGTACCTTACACATGAACCATAATTGGGGTCAAATAACTGCTAATAACACTAATACTAATACTTTACCTTTAATAAACATGCACTGGTATTGCTATTGTTGCCTTAGTAATGAAAAAGAGACCCCCCCCCAAAAAAAAGTTCAGACTATTCACTTGCCTAAAAAGATTTGCTACTTTTACAGTTCCTTTTGTACTACCACTGCTACAAACTCTGGCTTAGTGAATTGATCACTATATGTTTCAATGTTACAAAAGCAGAATACTAATAAAAGGTAAATAAACAATGAAAACATTCTAACATCCTATGGCATTGCAGTTACAAAACTTTGAAATAAGCACATAGCAATTTTACATTTTTTTCTTGACTATAAAGCCTTATTTAAAAACGTTTCAGAACTCTTCAAGTGTGTGATTCAAAAACAACTATAGATTATCTACCATTGTAGATTATCTTATTTGCCATTGCCACCTTTTAAAGTTCAAAAGTTTTTAAAAATAAGATAAATAACTCGAAAAGTAAGAAGTAATAGAAAATGGAAACTGGCAAAGCACTTCCAATGTTGATTTGGGAATAAACATTGTTAAATCTAAACTGAATCAAATTTCAAACCCAACAAGAGCTATCACAATTTTGATGCCCTCTCAGAACTGGGATCAGTTCACAGAATTACACTGCCAAGTTAAACTCAGCAAGAGCTGGCAGAAAAGTCACATATGGAGACAAATTCCTCTGAGTTGTAACATTGTCACACATCATTGGTTCCATTACCTCTGACTCACTGCTAACTGGCAGCATTGTGCTACATGATATATTAATAGAATGTATAATGAAATATTACTCTGTCTATAATTATAGCCAAACTGTAGTTTTTACCATCTGCTTAAGTGTATAGAGCTGTGAAATTGATTTTGTTCTTTCCTAGTTTTCTATAATTTTGCAAGTTTCTGACATTAAATTCATCAGATAATTAAAATCTTTAAGTACAGTATATTAATGTAGAAAGCATAATAACACATACTTTCCTTTACAGAAAGGAAATGGTAAATTTTGAGCATAACAAGTTTCAGTTATGCTTTTTCATGTCCTACAATGACTATAATGAAACACTTATTGAATTTTTAATTAGGGCTTCATATTGTTTTTGTAAAAAAGATCTTCCCCTCTACCATGCAGGACTGCTTTGCATAGAGATTTCAAGACGTTCCACATCATTGGGTGATTCATTTAAGAAGCTAGTCTAGTTTTTATCATTATACTTACCTTACTTTGCCAGTCAGCAACACGTCTGTGCTTAACTTTTATTACCCAGACTGAAAGCATGACATTCTCATCTTGTTTCCTAAAACAATATGGAATGGATGCCAATATCAGGCCATCCATGTTCTCTTTTCCAGGAAAATCCCCAAACTATTCCATGACCACCACCAAGATTAAGTTTTAGTCAATGTTTCCTTCTGCATTATGTTGAGCATCTCTTTTTAGATGTGGCAGGGGTCTCATTATTTACAGAGAGCTTTTAGAACTGAATAAATCAAACTCACAAATAGCTGTTCCATGGTCCAATGCCCAGAACAAGAATTTCATCACTTGTTGTTATTGTTGACATGGATTTTAACATAGATATTATTTCCCGAACTCTAATTCCTGCCCATTTTTTTTTTACAAATTCACATCAGAAGGTAAAGACAAATGTTGGTGCACACTGACCTTTATGCATTATACCAAAAAGGGTCTAGGGACCTTGGACTGACAACAGCCCTGGGCCCTTGGTATGGATGATCTGCTGTTGCTTTACATTTTCCAGGTACTCAAGGTCAAAACAAATTATATTTCATATTGTCTTCCTTACATACACACCATACTGAAGTCAATCTTTCTTTAATGTGTAATGCATATATTTTATCTATCTTATGGATTTTAAATATGTTTATACCCTGTGTACTTCTCATGCATGCGTACCAAGAAAAAGACCTCAGACTGAACCTAAAAAAACAAAAAATACTCACTTATACCATCAAAAGATGTGTTATATACTTGCCCGGAACAAATAAAATGAAACAGTCTTTGCTGCCAGATTATGGAATTTATTAAGCCAAATACAATTCTCAGTGGCAGTTTTCATCTTATCAGCTTCTCTTGGAGTTTTGGTATACCTACAAGGACATCTTTGTGGAAGGTAACTTGTCTGTACGAATGAGTATTGACATACTGTAACTCTTTTACCAAGTTTGGTATGGTGGATTGGGAATACCTGAAGAGGTACCTAAAGAGGTGACCTTGGGAACAAAGCTCCCTTTGTTTCAGGATTCATGATATGACAAAAGGGTGACACCATTGACAAATGTTGTTGTGAGTAAGAGGTGTACTGCTGACAAAAATGTGTGTTCTAGCAGAAAACAAGCAGCTCCATTTCCCATAGTAATACCTAGGCTAGAGATAAGTGAGGTATACTCAAATGAGAGCATGAATGGACTGGAGTTAAAATTATTTTTAACAAACCATTGTGTAAAGGTGTGCCAGATCTGCCTGGTGTATCGAATGAAGCAGCTGTCCTGGTTACAAGTAGAAACAAAGAGGTTAACCTAAAAAATAAGGAAGAGGTAAAGCAAAAAAAATATATGAAACTGTTTGCTAGCAGAAAGTAAGCCCTTTGGCATAGTGTTTCCCAACCTAACACAGAGGAACCTTTGAAAATAACTTTCAGCTACTCATGGAATCGTGGTTATATTTAATCTGTTCACAGCTCAGTGGGAAGAATGTAATCCCTACAGATTAGCCAAAAAACATCATTAGTGTCATTCGAACTGTCCTGGAAGGCACAAAGTGCCAGTTGAAATTAGGTTTGCAGATCTGGAAAATGAGAAAATGTATCTATGTTCCTAGTGAGAGGGTTCAGAGACTGCATATAATGTGCAATGGGTGGAAAATGTGCAGATAATAAGCTTTCAAGAAAGTAATGAGGTTTCTGGAAACTTACAGTTCTACCAATAATTACCATTGTGATTATAACCTTAATGATAATACACAAGATTGTTAGCATATCACTTTAGAAGATAATGTGCAAATTGCTTTAGAAAGTTGAGTAACTACTGTTTATTATAATAGGTATTCTGCAAATGTTGAAAATGAAATGCGTCGGGGACAAAAGCTATTCCACCAGCGCGTGAGACTATATCTGCAACCCCCTGGATCGTTACTTGGAGGGGGGGGTGTATGTAGCATAGCGAGAGATATAAGACTAAGTTTCAAGGTGTTTTCTTCGATTTCACATGGATAAGGATGTAATTGTGGCACTGCAGATTTGTGGCTCTTTATGTGAGATCCAGGTCTGGAGTGTCTTGGAAGGAATAGGTGAGCCAAACACTCCAACCTGCATTCCCATTTTTCCTGCTGACCATTTTAACTGGGGCTAAAAGCTAAAAAATCAATTTTGTATGTTGTCACCAGAGCAGGAATAGAACAGAAAACGTCCATAAGTCACCTTAAACATAAAACAGAATTTTGTCCTGAAGGACTTTATAGACTGTCTTGGATCTTTCAGGGAAGAATAATGATACAAACCTTCTCTTTTCTGACTTCTGTATCTTCCTCCAGCTGTTGCTGTTCAGGTTAAAATTAAACTCATCCAAAATTTGATAACCGTAAGCCAAAATATGGGTCATTCACTTTGTTCTACAAGAACAATCAAAACTCTGCTGCTGAGATAATTAGAAATCAGACAATTTAGGGGACCAAAAATTGTGTATTTCTCCTGCTGCAAGGATCAGGGAGCTCCACATTTAAATATTTCTGCAGGGTAACTGTATGTTAGTAGAGCTGTTGTGAAGCATAATCATCACTATATCCTATTTTTTTGTACTATATTATGTGGAAGTTTACCATAAATTATTGCACTGCAGCTTTTTGTGCATATTTTGCATAAATACTCTGTACAGGAGAAAACGTTGCTGATAACCATTTTGTGCCAAAATTGGGGCTCCCCACAATTCTGTAAATTGATGAATTTGCTTGTCCCATATTTCCCTTCAGGCTGCATAAAATAGCTACTTTTCAAAACTTCGTCCACCATTTTGTTTCTCATCTGGTGGTCTTACCATGCTATTTTGTTGCATATGGCTAGTTACTGTAAGGAACTTACCCGCCCTGCGAGCCTGCGGTGTCCCTGGGGTTCCCAGCCACAGAGGGAGACCCCTCAGTAGCAAGCAGCATAACCAAGGCTGCTCCTCTGCTCACAGCTTGTCTGTCTCTGCAGGCGGAGGGACGCTATAGCCTCTGTTACCACAGTGTGCTTGGGTGTGTCTTTGTGTGTTTAAAACTTCTGCTTGTCATCTCCTCAGTGACCCGGTCTGAACCTAACTCTGATTGAACTCTGCCAGCCCTGACCTCGGATTGTTATTGACTATTCTGCCTGCTGCCAGCCCTGACCTCGGATTGTTACTGACCTGCTTTTGCCTTATCCTTCTGTACCTTGCTTGATTGGACTTAACCCTTGCTGTGCTGTACCATTCTGAATAAACCTTATTCAAGGATATCTGGAGTCGGTAGTGGTTTGTGTGCCCAGGCGCATTACAGTTACTTTTCAGAGAGTAGAGGAAACCATTGGATTTTTTCCAAGTTGACTTTAATTTTCATTCAGAATCTGAATTGAAGTTTTGGACCAGTTTTTGCAGAATAGACCTAGCCCAGATCAAAAGTTATTTACCACTAAACATAAAGGGTAGACCAAAGGATAGAAAAAGATTCTGTTGCATTAGTATTAAAGCCCCAAACCAGACAAAACTTTTTATTCTATTGTGGAATGGAACGGGAATATTTCAGAATATCTGCTGTTTTTTGTTTTTTTTTGTGCCAGTTTAGTCAGGTCCTAACAATATTTTATTGTCCGTTCTTTCCACTCCTTACCACTATTTTTTATCATATGTCAGAGACATAAATTAAAACCTTAAAGAATGTTAACTCTTCCCCACTATATCCAAGGCTAAAAAAAAAATAAGTGACTGTTGTAAAGTCGAGCAGAGTGTACCTTTTGTAACTAGATTGGACATCTGCTGGTCAAACTCTTTTCACCCAGGTCTGTATATGTGCTCTGCCCTCTTCACCCAATCTTATGGTGCTTCCAAAAAAGAAAGTTTATACTTGTACTGCTGGAGTCAATAAGAGTGCATGCTTTGGCCTAGCTGGGATGTTGGTGACAAGATCATTTGGGATCTTAGTCAGTAATATCCCAGTGGATCAGTTATAAGAATATGTCTTTGTCTGACAATTTTACCAGTATTTTATACATAGTTTATTGATCATGTAAACACAAATAAAAAAGTATTTCATACAACATTGAACACAGTCAATTGTCTATGTTCAAACATCTAAGGTTTCTAAGACCTTGTATACAATATATCATATAATACATTTGATAAATAGTCCAGCCTGCAGTGAAAAAAACAGTATTTTATGTTTTTATGTTTAGTGCTAATACAAATCTACCAAAAGACCTTCATGTTTGTTAATGGTTCCAGTTTAATACTTACAAAATACATTTTATATCAGTAGTAGGAATAATTTCTTATAAACTTGTGTAATCTGCTTCACTAAAGAGATGGGGAAAGTTTATTCCTTAAAAAAACATTGTCTGATATTTCTAACATGCTAGAAGAACATGAAAAATGAATAACATGTTTATACAAGATAGGGGCTGCATATTTTTGCTTTCTTATTGGACTTCGTTTTCCTTTATAGGAAAATTTAATGAGCCATGTGGCATAACTGATTGATGTTTGATTACTAAGATTTTTCACATTAAAGCATAGTAAAGTAGAGACAGTGCCAATTTGTGGATCACACTTGTGTTGAAAATATAATTGTAAGAATCATCAGCTGCAATTTACAAATGGGAAACTTTCATGCAGTTCTTTGTATAAAGGTCTTTACCTGGCTGTTATGTTGATCTAATGGTATCAATGTTTTATCATGGAGAATTTTATTTAGATAGGGAGCTTTGACTTCACATGTTCTGAACTTGTTCCATGTGATGTAGTACACAGGTAAGAGGATATTCAGAAGAGTCACCAATACCGGCTCTCATAGTTCTCCCGGTGCACTCTTCCAATTTATTTTTGATTTATAAATATTGATATTGATTTATTTTTGATTTATGATTTCTAAAACTGGCAATCAGAAGGTGAACAAAGAAATTGTGACTTTTATTTAAATGCCTAATTCCTTCTCCTTAATACAATTATTTGTTGATCAATCACTCACTGTAATTCAGCTTTTCTGGGTGGACATCGAAGAAAAGAATGTGTGGAACTGACCCTAAACATGAATGAAATAAAAATATTTTGTTTTGCTTCCAATATCATTCATCAATATGCTACAGCGGACCTTTGGAACAAGAACAACCGCTATAAGAGATAATTAGGGAAAGCACAGCGGTATGTCAATCCCTCGCCCAACCCTCTCCATAGAACAGAACAGGTGCTGTGTGTACAAAACTCATTCCTTTCTTTGTCACTGGAAGCTTTCACGAAATTTTGTTTCCAGTGACAAATATCTTGCTTGTGTATGTAGCCTAAGTTTCTATCCCCTGGCGGAGATTGTGAAATATTTGGAAAATATGACTGAACTTAAAGAAAATGTTTCTTTTATTTAGGTAATTTTTGCGCAGACAAAGCAATTCATTATCACATAATTGTACGTGCCTATTGCAAATCATAATGATAGCTGAAATCACCCAAATTGGCCTGATCAAAAGTTCCCATGCCTTAAATGTTGGGGCTAATAATATACATATGAGTTCTGATGGAGGGTAATTAGGGAGAGTGTCTAGGACTGGTACTTCTGATTGTCTGTGTATAAATAGTTTGTTTTAAAGTATTCAGAGCTATGCTGACTTTGCAGGAAAACGAGCCAAAGGAAAACCAACTGTCAATCAACTTGCTAAAAGGTTGTTTAATTGTAGAAATAATCAAAAATGGATAAAAACAATAATCCAGAGTTTTGGAAATGGCTGTCAATAGTGTTCAAACTGTGATAAAAAATTAAAAATATGGGTTCAATTGTCATCAAGCTATGGTCAGAAAGACCAAACAAAATTTCAACCATAATTGCCAGGGGAATTTGTTGTATTGCAAAAGAAAATCCACAAGCCGCAGCTGCAATATGAAATCCAGAAAGAAGACAACACTAACAGGAAATCAATAACTTCATCCACAACTATCACTTGAGACTGCATGCCATCATTGATGCTAAAGGGGGCAACACACAGAGTGAAGCACTAGGGGGTGCAAACTTCTAAACAGGGACCATCTCATAACTGTGACAAGGCGGAGAACTGCTTTCAGTACCCACCACCCCCTTCCCCCTAAAACAGGGGTGTCAAACTCAAATACACAGTGAGCCAAAATTAAAACTTAGACAAAGTCGCGGGACAAACTTGAAACTGAAATAGCACTTCTACTACAAATCCATGCGTCAAGAAAACAGTACAAAGCGGGGCCACACATAGGCAGAGACCACTGGTCTATAGACGCGAGTGATGCTGCTACTAAAATTCCCGGCATTACTTCCGTGTATAAACAGTCCAATGCGGGGCCATGCATAGGCAGAGAGGCCGCTGGTCTATCGACACGAGTGATGCCGGGAATTGTAGTAGCGGCGCTATTTCAATGCAGCGGAGGGCCAGCTGCAATTCATATTTAGGATTTCTTTGGGGGCTAAAAAAAGGATGTTGCAGGCCAGATAGGACCGCGGGCCAGAATTTGACACCCCTGCCCTAAAATAAAACCCCACAACAACTTAGATAAATGGCCCATAGGCCTTTTTATTAAAACATAAATATCTTTAAATAACATTAAACCATAAATAACTATATCTTAACACAAAATTATCCAGTAACACTAAATCATAGAACATCACCCTTGGTTACCGGTCCTCGAAGGCCCACTCCCCATATTTTGACTACCCTTCCCCTTTTATTGGGTCTGCACAACTGTGATAAGTATGCTCCCAGCCGCATCAACCCAGCTCGGGAATTATATCACTAAATACTAGCAGCCCACAAACCAAAACTCCAAAACTTCTCAAACCATCCTTCCTTACTGTCACATTCCAGAGACTCCAAACCAAAACCAGAAAAAGAGGGCAGGAAACTTCTCTCCCTGACCCACTAGTGATTGCCCCACATTTTCCTTGCCCCCTCCTTATAACACTTTCTCTCTCCACCCTCAACCCTCCTTCTGCTACCTCCCCTAATCTCGTCTTAGCATTTAGCCTTTTACTACCTGCACCCTGTCAGCTCCCGGTCATAAAGGCCTTCACTATCCCTCTCTTCACCCCCTCCCCCGTTCCAGGCCTGTCTTTATTTTCCCCATTGCTATGTTTTGTTTAGTGGTTGTGCTATTCTGTAAGGAATTTATTATATTCTTTGGTTAGTTTAACTTGGGTCCCATTAAAAGTAAATGAAAAGCATTTTGTCTGATAACACATTTTCTTGGTACACATCTCATAAACTCCGCCATGGGATGAAAACTTATCAGCACAACTGCATCTGTAGTTAGAGAAATCCAAAAATGAATAAATACTGCAACCAGCAGTGGCTGTACCAAGACTCATTCTAGAAATATAATCTCTCCATCACCATGTCCTTAACAAGTCTGAAAATGCTGGCTAGATTATACCCACAACTATTTCGGAAACTGATTCCTCCATCAACTCTAGACAAGTATAGCTTGTTCATCACTTTGCAGACTCTTCTTCTGCCAAAGGAAATGTATAAATGCCTTTGTAATCCATGTGATGGCTACACGAACAAATCTCTCTTGGTTTGATTAGCCAATTTGGTCTGAACAGCAGCATTTGTGGAATTTAACAATCTCCTCACCCAGATATTGTCACTGCACCCAAACCAGCAATTTGTGGATATTAGGCCACAATAATGCAATTTCCACTTGGGAATGTGAAATGTGGTGTAAGTTTTGGTTCTTTTAGAGCAGAAAGGTAACTATAAGAACAATTCTCAATTCTATCATCACTGTTACACTCAATACAATGGAATTATTAAAGCCATTACAATGAGCATATTCCATTCATAGGAATAAGCATATAAAACGACTTTTAGCACAAACAAGATACGCTGCTCATCATTCTACTATAACATATAACTGGCAGTGAAAAACAACCCTGATCTACCCCTACAAATCACTGTTACTACATTTTATTTCTGGCCTCCTACCCACTGGTATATGTTGTTGCAACAAAGCAAATATCATTTGATCTAGGATGCTAAAATTGCTTATTAGGTTTGCTAATCATATTTTTTGCAGTTTTATATGTTTGAAATCATTTCCTGTTGACCCACATGCTGCAGTCCAGATACAAGACAACTGACAATAATAGGTAATAGTCCGGCTAGTTTCCTGGATAAAGTGCAACCTCACATACATTACAATCAGTGTAAATTGTAATTCACCAAAGCCACATCCTGACTGATATATGCATAAGAAAAGGTTCCACCTAAAATTGGATGATATTGTCATAGTTGTCAGCAGTCTCTGTGTTAAATGATGGTCAGGTGCACATCTAACCTGGACCAGAACTGCTTAAATATAGTACATACAATAAATGGTTCAACAACGATGAGTATTGTTGGCATTGCATGTTGGTATTGCATTTTCATCTCAAACTTCTATTGATTCTATTATGTCTCTGACCTCCAGCCTATTGGATTGTGACAATTGTGTCATCACTATTTTCATTTTCTCAATAATCTTGCCTCCTGTCATTAGCAAGTTTATAGGCCAGGCTTTCTTTGAGGTAGCACACAAAATCAACTTGAGGTTATCAATAAAATAAATTATATTCTTTCATTTTATATCTAAAAGTTTGTGAACATGTGCCAACAAAATCTATATAATGAAGTCCTACAAGATTTGACAAGACAACACTTTTAATAATATTCTCTGTGGATCATCAATTTTTAAAACACATGGATCTGAAAGAGAAGAGCAGAGAAAGTTGTTAAATGTCCTATTTACTATTTATTAATTAAGCCCCTAAATGAGAAATAAAGCCTCACATTAAGAAATAATAAAGAGCAACACACACATAATAATGAGTGATATATTTTTGTGTTTTTCTTCTTAAAAAAAGCCGCTGGTTGTCACCATTTTTGACTGAAGCCGGCAGCAGAGCTGCAATGTTAGCTTCTTGCCTGTGTAATAAGACTACATAGCCCATGATGCCTTGCATCGTGCATCATGAATGTGGGTTTTTACACTAGTGGTCCCAACTTAGTTCAGCACAATGAAGTGGCTACAAATGAAGACTTTTTAAAAGGAGCAAGATTTGTAGCCACAGGCATTAAGGATATGCAGGTTTATGCAAAGAAAGACATGAAAAAAAATGATTTTTTTCTTTATACTTTAGTAACATTTAAATATGGATTTTAATACATCTTTACATTTCTTGTTCATGTTTATTTTAATTTTTATTTTTCAGCATTATTCTGTTCACTGGCAAACACCCCATGTTGTACAAATGTTTTGTTTGGTTTTGTAGTGATACCATAGTAACCTTTTTTTCTTTTTTCAGAAATGTGCTTGCCATGAATTTGACATTCCTTCTATTTGTTTATTTATTTTACATTTTTTTTCTCATGAAGAAAAAGAGGGAGAAAGCTAAGTATGAGCTCAGCTTTTGGCAGCGATGGGGAAGAACTACCTGAACTAATGAGTGTAAGGTTCGCGGAATGCAGAGCTGCAGTGCAAGAGTAACCAAAGGAAATATAAAATTAATTAGCGACATAATTTTGATCCTTACATACCTTGTAAACTTTCCGAAATGTTTGTGCTGGTAAGGTACTCTTGGCTGAGACCTTGCTCTATAATTTCAAAGGACTTGCACAGTAAATTACAGAAAATCTAGTTAAACTACTTATACTTGTTGGACTTTCCTTATGTATATAAACTCATCAAAGTTGTAAGTCTTCTGGCATTTACTGGATTGTTTAGTGGATTCTACAAGGGAAAATAGACAGTTATCTGATTTGGAAATAGGAAAGTTTTTTCTAATCATTAAATCTTTGGGATTTATTCCCACATTTGTGGGTCAATCAGTGTTTACCCCATCAATTTATCATTCCATATCCATGTTACTATGTTATTGCAATGGTTGTCTTCGACTCATTACAGACACCTAATTAATTTGTGACCTGTATCCAAATACAATATCCTTCTTTTCACTTTATGACTTGTGTAACATATTTGACACTGGCAGCTCTCCTTTTTGTTCCTGCAGATACAAAAACTTTCTGAACTGTAATCTTCATGATCGCTTTCATTGAATTGCCCTTGAGACTGCATTAGCCAATCAGTGACGTGTGGCAAAACCCCCAAAAAACAGATCAACCCTTGATTGATTTAGAACAAATTTTAAAACTCTTGAAAACATGGTCCAATCCAAACAAAATTCACCTAAATTTTGGCATAACAGTGTTGTACTCCAGAAAAGTGCTTTACTGTATCATGAATTCCATTCATAACTCAGATTAGGTTTAGAAAGCAGAGGAACAACCAAAACCACCCTTATGCTTTAGGGCATATGGGCCGCTCATGTTCGTGGGGAGACCGGCCAGCATGTCTTAATCTGGACCTTGCTGGTGAGCATTTCATGGACAGGTTTGCCCATCACTAAAAAAGGGAAAAGGAATAAAGTATATTACACATTTGATGGGCATTTGACCAAGGAAAATTTAATTTGAACAAGATTTACTTTTTAATTTGAACAAGATTCGATTTGAATAAGATATATAAAACTCTATGGACAGGGGGTAAATTTTAATTTTAAATAGGAGGTCTCCATACCAAAAATGAAGAGTGAATATTGTCAAATATTTAGGGAGAATGTTTTTGTATTACCTGGCAAACCTTTAATAACTACACTAACTATAACTATAATCTTTTTTTGGATTTAGATTTTATTAAAAATCTGTTAAAATTTTTACTAGACCACCTAGATAAGGGGTCGGCAAACTTTTATGGCCACTAGGCCATTTCGGGGGTGGGTGGGGTCACACTAGGCTGGACTCTTAGTCCCGCCCTAATGGCTCCGCCCACCACCAGGGAATCCCCCCTGAAGTGAAATACCTCTCCTCTGTATGCATTGCAGAGGAGAGGGATTTACCTTCAAGGAGCATTCCCCTTTTACCGTGACGGAGGAAGTATCAACGCCGGCTGCGGTAAATAGGGGAGCAACAGCAAGGAGGCGGCACTGGAGCTCTGGTGGCTCCGGTAGTTCCTAAAGCCCCTGGCAGATCTGGCTGGCAACCTGCGGCTCTTGAGCTGCGGGTTGCAGGCTGGCATTAGGCTGGATTGGCCAGGGGGCGTTAGGCAAATAGGGGAGCAACAGAAGGGGGTGGCTCCGGTAGTTCCTAATGCCCCCTGGCAGATCCGGCTGGCAACTCGTGGCTCTGGAGCTGTGGGTTGCAGGCCTGCATTGAGCCGGATGGGCCAGGGGGCGTTAGGCAAATAGGGGAGCAACAGCAAGGAGATGGCTCTGGTAGTTCCTAACGCCCCCCGGCAGATCCGGCTGGCAACTCGCGGCTCTGGAGCTGCGGGTTGCCGGCTGGCATTAGGCCGGAACGAACTACCGGCTAGGCTGTATCTGGCCTAAAGGCCGGAGTTTGCCGATCCCTGACCTAGATCATTCCCTGTCATTGACTTATAAAATTATTCTTGTTTATCATCCCTATATACTATTTTCCAAATTGCTACCCAAAAAATCAGTAATTTTCAGGTTGAGATAAATGTTGGAGACATTTTGCAAGGATTCTAGTATATTGTGTTAGCTGTAAAGTCAAAAATGCAATTTAAATCCAAATTAAATGTAACTTTTCAATTCACCATTTACAACTTTAGATCAAGGACTCCAAAGAATACCAATAACTCATCACAACAGAAATGCAAGGAGTCCGGTCTACCCTATCATTGTTAGTAACAGAGGCCATGTTCCTTGAATGAATCCATGCATATCCAGTACCTGTAATAATTGTGTTGTACCCATCGATCAGACTGACCCAGCACTACTCCAGTCTGACAGCTCTGACAATGTAAATTGACAATGCTGCGTTAGCCATGTTTCCTTATGAAAACGGGAGCACTTCAGTTTACTACTAGTTGTTAGTATGCTTTTCCCACTGGAGATTAGACATTGCATTGGGAAGATTAGTACCACTTGATCAGACAAAGTATAAGCTTTCCTGATCAATGTTACCTTGATGTATTCAAACAACCTTTGTATATCAAACATCAATTGGTAATGCCCTAGTGTTTTGTTTTTTTACAAATTTGCATTAAATGTCATTGTTTTTACTCTAACAACAAAATAGGACCACACGGTCTGGAGGAGATTATGGCATACTGTTTATGTGGAGCATATAAAAGAAGATTATTTTGTTATCTGCTGGTATCGCGAGTTACACGCTGTCTGTTTCCCTCTTTACAAAGCTTGACATTCCATCCAATGCCACCATCTTCTTTCTTCCTGACATTTCCTAATCTTACTGCGCAGGCGTGAGATCAGGTGATGTGTCTTCCTCCAAATATAAAAAGAAAATAAGTGCCAATCTGATTGCACAAGATTGAACATGTGTTTTATTTTACATTAGATAAAAGGCACAAAAAAAGCAGCCCACAGCCTTCGGGAAAATGTGGTGCAAGTCACAAGCAGGCTGCAGGTCTTTACCACTGCAGTGATAAAGACAAAATTGGAGGAGACCTCCTCCAAAAAGTAAAAATAATCGCACATCGGCTGTGTAGTTTGAGCTCCTTTGAAGGACAGTTAGTGACATGATTATGGACTTAATAAATATGTAATATGTCAGATCTATTTAAACTCAAAATAATATTAGTAATAATATATTCAGACTATAAAACTGTTTTTTTATAAACAATATAGCTTTTAAGGGAACCACTAAGGCTAAACAGAGCACAAAATGCTGCAGATTCTATGTAAGTGAACAGAACGACTATGAACAGGAGTCTGTGAGTCTCTCCCTTCAATAGGAATCTTTGCACCACCAAACTCTTTAGTGCACATATAATTTTGGGGAAAGGTCCATTTTCTTCATTACTGGAGATTTGGTGTGGCTAAACACAATTTGGAAATGCTATTTTAGGTAATCCTAATATTATATTTGTGGAAATAAGGAAATTAAGAGCTGTGTCATTTTAAAGTAAATCTGTTTTGACACATCATATGTCCTTTTTGGCTTTCTCTTCAGCGTTTGCAATGTATAATGGAGGGTTAAAATTTATTGAGACCACTGCTATGCAAATAGGATTCATTTAAAGTCCTTCTTGTTGCAGAGAGACGATTGGAGACACTCTGATGCTGGGAATAAATGGTGTGTATATTTAATAAGGAGTTATATGCATGTCTATGCAATATGTGGATGTACACAACAAATATTGGTAAATGTAACAAATGGGCATAAGCACTATTATTGATATTGTATTACTTATTTTTTTGTTTTTAATGATAGAATGAAAAATCACACTATTTATAAATAGTCTGATGAAGCTGAGCTTTCTGTGAAACGCGTCACCACCATGACTTTTGATGGCTAAGGTTTTACAATGTCATTCTTTGCTAATACAGGATTTTATACCATGTTTTGTATTGATATTTTGGTTTTTATATATGCATACATAAAAGTTCAATTTTATATGTGTTTTATTCTATTGAATGTTCCTAAACTACCTGACCATGTTTTGGGGTTTAACGTCTTGGTAATAACAGATAAATTTGAGGTAGTGGGACTGACTATCATACGTGAACAGTATAAAATTTGCCGGTTCATCTAAATTATCACATATATGAAGCCCATACCTACTATTGGAATAAAACAAAATTGTTCATATCCTCCAACTTTAAGTGAACTATCGAGAAGCAATTGGAACTTACAGGTTGCACAAGTGGAGAATGAACCAGCTTTGTTTTGGAGGTTTTATGAGCTCTGAACATGTAGGCCGGCAAACTATGATATGTAATTACTTTTATCCATTGATTCCATTCCTTTGTTTATTTACCTTTTACATCACACTAGTGTATTCATTAAATACTTTTAATAAGCCTATTCTTGTTGTATAAAAATGTTTTGTTTCTTGATAACAGATTTTTTTGTATATTCACTGTTTGTAACAGGTTTAATCAGACTCCTTTAGTAGGCAGGGTTAAATGCTAGAACCCATCTTGTTTTGGTGAATTCTCCTGAAACAAACCCTGGCGAAAAAAAAAGTAAAAGAGCATGAAACAAAAAATGTGCACCAGGATGCATTTTGAACTCCACCGAAGAAGGGACTTCCTTGATTCCCCCAGACATCTTGACATTCCACGTCCTTGATTCCCCCAGACATCTTGACCTACCTGGCCAAAACCAGGTGGATCGCAATCCTCTCAGACCAGCCAAAGCAGGTCCACCAAATATTAGGTTAAGGGCTCCCCCAAAGAGAGACTGCCACTAAAGGAAAGCAATTAACCACAAGGCCAAGAAGATCCCCACAGAATTTTATGGTGCAAGTCCCTGCACTCTTTGTTACAAATAATAATTTGCACAATAATGAATAAAGTATGCATAACACACTGGGCAAGGTTTAAAATTGCCAATTAGAACTAGCCATAATGCTGGCTCTAAAATGAGGGAAGGAGATCCCCTCTTCTTCTAAGAAATCCAGCAGGGAATTGTTTCTAAGCAGGCTGTGTATCAGTCAGTGACAGTCCTCGATGGACATTCTCTCACTCCGGTGGATGGCGCACATATCCTGGCACACTCCAGGTTCTAGAAATCTTGTGGTACTTGAATGCATCGTGTAACAGTCCATACAACACTCTGCAGTGTGTAATTACCGTATTTTTCGGACTATAAGACGCTCCGGCCTATAAGACGCACCCAATTTTAAAGGAGAAAAACCTAGAAAAAAAAGATTCTGAACAAAATACTAAAAAATCACTCTGTGTCAATGTGCAGCATCGCGGGATCGCGGTATCGGATGAGTATGATTTTTTAAAATTATATTTAACATGTATTCGGTGTATAAGACGCACCCACTTTTCCCCCCCAGTTTTGGGGAAGAAAAAGTGCGTCTTATAGTCCGAAAAATACGGTATTGATGGTGGCACATATTGGCTCTGTTTCTGTCCCAGGGCCTCTAGCAGACCTCGTGCAAAGGGCCACTGCCAGAAGATGTGCAAAGCAGTCTCTTCCTCCATGATACCAAATGGGCAGTGCCAGTACCTACACAGGTTTCTAACAAGCTGGAATCTTTATGCTAAACCTGCAAGTATTCGGTACCTATTCTGCTGCCCTCAGGCCCCACAAGCTATAATCAGTGTTTTTGTTCCCAAAGTTTATATTTAACGATAGTGGTGGGAATATGTAATAAACTTAATTTTGCTAGCTAAATCAAGTGTATTGGTTCAATCTTTTCTTTCTTTTTTGTTCTCTCTTAATCTTTGAAATTTGCTTTGATACCAAACTTTGTTGTGATACCAAACGTGACTTTATTAACAGTGGTTTCAAGCAGTCTTTTGAAAAAAAATTATTAATTATTAGCTATAAAAAAAATGCAGGCAATGCAAAGACTGGTATGTAATGTACAGCACAGCTGACATGAGTATGGGGTATGCACTGTGCAGGGGGTTCAGCGTCCATTGTGGTCAGTGGAAAAATGCATAATAATAGCAGTGGTCAATATGCCCTTACATTGGTTGTCTGTGAAGTGTTTGCTTACATTCGCGGTCAGTTGTATCTTATGGTTGTTTGGTGTCAGTGATTACTTAGAAAGCACATGCTGGAAATTCCCACCCAACAATTTGATTTGGTTATGTATTACAATGGGGTGATATTATTACATTTCAAATATGCCCCAACAGTGTAATTCTTATGTATATACAGTGCACAGATACATCATACATATGATGTATCATACTATATTATGTGTATAACATTTATACCATATTATATGAAGTGTATACTATTCTTTATAAATGGATAGGCTTCAAATTTGTTAGCAGATTTTTATGCCCAAAGTTGAATTCAATCTATTCTGAGTAATGAATAAAATATATTTGACTGCAATGTGTAATTTAATGTATTAACCATCATGCTGAGAACAATTATTAGCAAAGAACATAATACATACTAATGTACTATTGTGCTTGTTCAATTCTGTGAACACAGCAAATATATAAATTGGATTATTTACAACATCATTCTGATAGCTGGTTTTGGCCAAAGCCAAGACATTCAGAGTTTGTAAGCTGGCACTAGGTACCTTCACAAAAACTCAACATGTGTTTCATAAGTTTGTAATTCTATTACAATTCCAAGATTAATACATGTGCCCAACAATTCCCTGTCCTGCTCTGCTGTGGTATGACACACTTGGAAACAAAATATTTGTGCAACCTTACAATTATATCATGTTCTGTTTGTGTTCCACCTAAAACAAAAGGTGGTATGTAATGCACTATAATGGTATCTAATATGATCACCGATTGCCATTGTATCCAAGTATTAATTTACCATTCATAATTACGCTTTAGAGATGCTGGAAATTACATGTGGATTGTTTTGGATGACTTTTGTCCCCTCCTGGTACCAGGGAGATTTAAAAATAATATATTCAGCTTATTGCATTGCTATAGTTGTACTAGTAGGTAAAGTATACAGTTTTCTCTCAAATTTACCTTTATTTCCATAGGGAGAACTACTATTAAATATATTGTCAAAACATATTAGTACTGTAATCAGAAAATAAACCTAGCTTCTACTTTTTTTTAATTTTGAAGGTATGGGTGAGAATTCTTTGTTTGGAAACTATTTATTAGTACTTTGATTTCCTTGTGGTTGTTGTAGTAATCATGCCAAATGGGAAAGTATAATTAAAGCCTAAGTTTCCTTTCTGTTGCTATAAATTTGCCACACAATTATTACTTCTTGGAACAAAATCTTTTCTAAAAAAAAAAAAAAAACCTAAAATGGCTAAGATAAACTCTTTCCCTTTAAAAAGAGGAAGTGAGGACTGAAAATGTGTGCAATTTGCTGTGGGGAAAATGTTTCTTTATTTCTTTTGATGTATGAAGAGAAGGGGCTAGGCTTTTAAAAGCCAAGTAAACAAACCAGGATGGATGTAGAAGATTGCTCAATGTGTTCCACCAGCACATAGACGTATCAGGGCCATGTGTCTTTGGATATGTTTACGGCCAGTCAGGTAACACTTTGCAAAAGGGCTGTAAGTGAAGTTATATGACAATGTTGGTACTTCTCAGGCTATCCAAACTTTTATTCGGAAATCACAATTATTATTTATTATTATTATAATTAATAAACAGGATTTATATAGCGCCAACATATTACGCAGCACTGTACATTAAATAGGGATTGCAAATGACAGACTAATACAGACAGTGATACAGGAGGAGGAGAGGACCCTGCCCCGAAGAGCTTACATTCTAGACTTGTGCCACATTGTGCCCCGCAGCCCTAGAGGAGTTGTGACATGTGTTCTGTATCTGTAACAAAAACTAAAGCTTCTCTAGGGCTGCGGTAGTGATCAGGGGAGTGGAGCTGTCAGCATAGTAAAGCTCCGCTGACTGCTCAGCTACTTGATTGGCTGAAGAAAGGGAAATCCTGATGATGCTTGAGTTGTCATCAGGGTTTCCTATTTCTCAACCAATCACAGAGCATTAGAGATGAATGGGAACAAGTCTCCCCATTCATGTCCAGTGCTGAATGGCAGAGAAACGTAAAACCTCAGCCAATCAGAGAGCACTATGGGTGAATGGAGAGGCTTGTCCCCTATTAACCCCTATGAAGGAAACGTCCTCGTGTAGATTAGCCTATGGGAATGCATGGGGAGTTCAAACATGGGCTCTAAAAGCCTCAGGTTAAATGCTGAGGAAACAGTCCATGTGGACTAAAGCTGCATACACATGTCCAATAATTATCGTTATAAACGACCGACGAACAACCTATTGGCCAAAAATCATTCTAAAAAAGTAACCAACAACGCCGACAAACCAGGATTGTTGTTGGAAATGAACGACCACCACAGTGGATTTAATTGGTCGACGATTGTTCACTATTTATCCTGTGTACAGTCGTTCAGTGATCGTTTTCAGTGATCAAATTTTTCCTCCCATTGACTTTAATGGTGTTCGACTTTGACATTCGACCACCCAAATAAGTTTGCTTTATTCGAGTGAATAGCTGACGAATTGAATAGTGAGCTATTCAAACAACACTAGTTCTGTTCACTGGTAGAGGATAAAATATCCCCAGAAATGTAATTCCCTGTTTGTATGATTGGTTTGTTAATTTTCTCATTGGTCTGCTCATCATTAAGACACAAGTCATATTGTATTATAAGTATATTGTAGGCATCCCCTGCTATCATTTTTATATCTGATGAGAACTCATAGAGATATTCCCCATGTGTTAACTAATTCTATATTGATGAAGTCTCTGCAACTTTCCTCATCAGAGCACTGAACGTACACCATATGGTAATAATGACCCCGGCCTTCCCATTCAGGAAACCAACAGAGTTTTCTTCCAACAGAAAAAGAATCTGCAATAAAGTTAGTTAAAATCCTTGCTTCCGGGGGGGGGGTTACAATTTACATTTAATGACCATAAATCAGAGTTCCCTCACCCTGCACCTGTAGTGGTCCTGATCTTCTCTCTATCGGTCTCTCCAGGCTGGGATGGGATATGGTACACATGATTTCTGAATCTTCATCTCTCACAGATGGTGTGAATAGCAGAGACAGAAGAAGACGGGTAGGCAAGTTTGAAAAAATGGGTTTTGAGCGCTCTTTTAAATGAGCAGAAAGTAGGAGCAAGCCAAATAGGGCAAGGGGGACCATTCCAGAGAGTTGGAGCAGCTCTAGGAAAGTCTTGGAGCTGTGCGTGTGATGAGGTTATGAGTGAGGAAGTCATTGGTAGGCCATTGGAGGAGCGGAGAGAGTGGCTGGGGGAGTATTTTTCTATCAGGGCAGAAATGTAAGTGGGGCAATAACTGTGGAGGGATTTGAAGGCAAAGCACAGAAGCTTAAATTTGATTCTAAGGTGGAATGGAAGCCAATGGAGAGAACTACAAAGAGATTCAGCGGAAGAGGAGCGGAGGGAAGGATGGGAGCGGTCTGAATGATTGATTTGCGTTCAGTACTTGGGAGGTTGGTGCTATCCTATAGTGGAAAAATTGAATACATGATCATCGGCTGATGGTTGACAGTCTTATAATGACCATTTCTTTCATTAGATCACTTTAGTAGAGTTAAACAATAGGTCAGTTGTAAATAAAGGTAAAACAATATTATCAGAATAGTAATGCATAAATAGCTGCTAGCACTAAGTATGCAGCACCTTATAGAAGTAACTGGATGTACCATGTTTCGGACTCATGGATCCCTCCATGCTGCCTTATTCCTAGCTTCCTTTCTGCCTGCCAACACTTCTCAGAAAAAAATCATTAGGCCATATACAGAGCACCAGCACTGTAGCAAATACTTTGGTCCTAGTTATCTAGTTATCTTAGTTATCTTAGTTATGTTAGTGATCTATGTTCACAATGGCATTGAGGTTGCTATGCATTTCTCGCTTCCTCTTGGAAGAGGCTACGTGTGGTGGCTCCTTGTGACAGTTCTATTGAGAATTAATAGGTCAAATCTACAATAAGAACCAGTGTTGCGGGATAAGAGTTTGGCAGCGAGCCGAGCAGAATCAAACAATCCCAAAGCAGTTCTGAACCGTATTTAGGGATCTCGTTACTCACAACAGGCATGCACTAGATATGTGAAAAATGGGGAATATTAGTAACTTATGCTGAGTTTTTATTGTGAGATTTATTAGTTCTTTTTTTTAGATTTCCCTTCACTTCATGCCTGGATGTCAGACAGAGCAGGAAATTAGGTGATGCCTCCAAAATGGGGTCACACACAGCATTAGGAGGGGTTCTTGGAAAAGAGATGACCCAATTTTAACAGTTCAGTAACAAGGTATTTAAATAAAAGACAGAGAAAGATAGAGTTTTCAGCACAAATATAGAAAATATAATTTGTAGTACAGGTTTACATGCAAAATTATGAAAGAATTATATCCTTTTTATCCATAAGTCATATTATTCTCTTATGATCTCTACAGGATTTGATCAATTTTCACACAAAGTTACAAAAAACAATTACAACCTTTTCTCTGTATGTCACAATAGTTTCTTGCAATACATACAAAGTTTTGTTCAGGCCTGCTGTGCCACTATACAGGTTCCAGCTAATATTAAATAAATATACATCACCATACAATGGTTAAGTAGGTATGAACCCTTTCATATCAACCGTAGTACCCTACGCGTTTCGCCATAGTGGGCTTCCTCAGGGGTAGTGATAGGTCAATAAAAAGTTCTCTATGTATACATATGGGGTTCAGGTGATCTACATTTACAATTCAATAACAATCCTGACACTTCCTTTGCTATCTTTATTCTCTAAACAAGAATCAAACTACACTTGAAATCTAGATTTGGGTCTCAGAACATAGTAGCAATCCTATTAAGGTTATATATTAATAAAATCTAAAAGGAAATAATTTTGTAAAATGTATAATACAAACTGTTATTTCTTAGAATTTGTATCTGAAATTTTTTACCTGTTAACAGCCTATATAGTACAATCGGGTAATGTCTGTGAGAACTAAATGTAAAAACCCCCGTAAGCCTCGAAAGGTGCAGCTACTGGTACAACCTCATCTCCAAAGCAAGCCATGGCATGGGCGGACAGAGCCTGACCATTGTGCCTTTTGTTCTCTTTAATATTGCCTTTAAAACAGAAATTGATTTTTTAAAAATGTACACAATTTACATGAAGATTAAAAACAAGTCTACAGTTTTGTGAAAAATGAACACAGAGACACAGGTAAGTAACTTTTTAAAATTTGAAAGTTGTTGGAAAATGTAAAAGAACTTGTCATTGTAAAAAAATCTAGTACCTTTGCATTAAAATCTGTGGCACTCCACCCCAACACAAGCTTGATGCTGTTGCTGCGCCTGTGATGATCCTTGGATGACCGTGTCATGCAGTTGATGACCCGAGGCCGGAAAATATAAGTGCTGTTAGAAAAATATGTTGCTTATGCCCATCTGCTTTTCACTGTAGCTGGTGCTACAATTTTCTTTCAGATGGTAATCTGCGCTGTATCTGCCTAAAATGAATTATGCACGTATGCATAATATATAAAAAACTAAATGGCTAGAAAATATTTATGCAATGGATCTGAAAGCTAAATATCTGGATCTAAGGAGAAGGCAAAGTTTCATTAAAAAAATGGACATATTTTGACCACTTCAGTCTGTCTGCTCTGTTTGGTTTCAGGGTTCTCAGGACATATTTCTTTGTTGCCCAAAGCCAAGAAATGTACTTCTTATGACCTGTTTATGTACAATTACTGATGATCTATACTGTTTTAGTTTATCCTGCAAAATTTCATAGTAGTGTATTATGCCACCTGCTCCTCGCCTCCTCTGTAGGCCTCTGAATGCAAAAAGTTTTTCTGCCAAATCTCAGTGTGCTTGAATCTGGTCTGGTCTTGGCTTTCCATCTATTTTCATTTGGTCTGCAGTTCAGGAGACCAGACTTCTCCCAGTGTAATTTGAAACAATCTCTCTTGGAACATGGGTTGCTGAAAAACTTGCTTACTAATATTGCCGAAAGCTGCGTGGAAATGTTCTCTCCCTGTCTGTCTCCTTCATATTCTGGGATATTTCAGCAACAATCCAAACCTATCAAGTCTCAATAGTCTGGTCTTCAAACTGTTCATTTTTTGGCACCGAGAATTTCAAACATTCCAAAGCATCTCCCACTCACAGGACTAAATATTTTAATGAAAATGTTGTTTTCCTGATCAAAACCTCTAAATATTTCAGTTATAGACTCTGACAAATGAACAGGCGTTGGTATGAAAACTTTACACTGACATACAAACCATAAAATATCTTATGAGGCGCCAACAACATCCCTGCACCAAGCTGGGGTCAGACTAGCTGCATTTTACTGCCATGTTTATTGTCCTGGGTGTCAACTATCAAACATTAGGCATCCAGATGAGTTACAGACTGACTGATTGCAAATGCTTAAAAACACTTTTTTGCACAAACATTTTTAAGTGTTTACAAGCAGCATTAACTCAAATCTGTTGAATGCACTGTTAACAAAAAAACACCTTCTACAACCTATTGGTGCAATGTTTTTTGATGCAGTTTTAAGCATTAATATATAAACCCAGCCTATGTAGTTTAAATAAAGCAGACGATGTGCATGATGGATATGTGTGAGCTGGAAATACCTGGAAAAGTTACAATTTTAAAACCCAATTTCTAAAAAAGCTGGGACACTTTTTAGAAAATATTTTATTTGGTAATTCACTTGGACTTTTTTTTAGATCAGGCAAAATTAAAAAAAATCGAATTTTTATTGTTTTCTCTGACAAACTTAATGCTATTTGTTAAACCATAAACAAATTTAGAAATGCCATTCTGTAGGTTTTTGATAAATATCAGGTTATCTGTCGAAAAGTGTGGACATCAATACAGAGGAGCACCCATCAAAGGCTCAGTATTTGCAGGCATATATGGCCTGTGCCTCATCACTTTGTTATGAACTTTGTGGAGGATTATTTGTGTAAAGCAATATTTCTTGGCAAAACACATTAGCAAAGAATTTCGGTCTGTCGTCACCTAATAACACTGTGAAAAGATTCAGGGAGTCCTGAGAAATCTCTGTGCATACAATACAAGTACAGTACAAATTACCCAAACTTCGTAGACAAAGCCCCTGATTCATCATTGAAATCCGCGATCGCTGGAAGCGCACTTTTAATACAAGATCGCGAGTAAAAAGCTGTCGGATAAGCGCGGCTTCGTGCGCGAGCTTTTTCGGTTGTTGAATAGCGCGATCGCGCACGATTCCGGATCGCTAATACGACTGCGCGATCGATAATACGATTTGGCTTGATGAATCAGGGGCAAAGTCTGTGTGCTGGCCTACCTGCAGTCCCATATTGAACAAGAGAATCAGACAACAATAACCACAGACCATAAGGCAGCTCTTGCAAGAATGTGCAAAAAATTCCACTGCAACAACTAGTTTTTCAAATGATTAGGAAGGGTAAATAAAAGAAAAGATGTGGCAATGTAAACCCCCATCTGTCAAAACTTCTTCTTCTAATGCGTCTCAGGAATTGCTTTCTTAATTTGTATATGTTTAGAAATTTGGAATTAAGTTTGTTGGTAAAAACACTACATCTTTTATTTGGCAGTTTACCTGTAAATATTCAATGTTCAAATTAATTAGCAAATGACAGATTTTAGGTTTTAGTGCATTTTTAGAAAGCTTCCCAACTTTATTGGAATCAGGGTTTGTTCAAAAAATGATAAAAACGTTCTTACCTTTGGGATCAGTCACTTATTGAAAAGCAATTCCAGGTATCAAGTCAAAACATTTTAATTTGTTTGGCACATTTCCCGGACGGGTTAGAGTCTCTGTGCAGTTTAAATTGCTATTTGTCCCCTTTAGGAGCATTTGGACTCATTTCTTGCAAGGACCAGTCACAAAGATAAAAAACACATCTTTTGGTGCAAAGGAAAAGTTACTTATTCTGAGAATGTTTTCATTGCTGTCTATGTGGACCTGTCCAAGTAAAGGACATAGCCACTAATATTTTTTACAGGGGTTAAAGGATCAGAAGGAGAAATCTTCCCCATTCTCAGTATAAAAACTACAAAACTTAGAATAAGCTAGAATTAGACTTCAATTGGAGAGCTAGTAATATTGTTCAAGATGTGCTTAAAGTGAATGCAAACCCATTTAGCACACTGGAACCAAGCTGTTTGTAAATAATCATCAGAAATACAATTTTTTCCTGCCAGGGCAATAATCTAATAATTTATCTTTTTATACTTTGCTGATGTGTTAGCTAGGTTCAGCTGCAGCCAGGATTTTTTGTTTATAAATTTTATTAAGCAGTTTATTTTTTACATGACTGGTAACACCCTGTCCTGCCTTTGAATGCATCAAAAGATGACCTATGTTTAAATATTAACTGATGACCCCTATATTAACCTATTCTGATCCTGTTTACTACACCTTATGGTTATCTGACTACTGTCGTGCACCCCTACCATAGTGAGGTGAGATGAATAATCCCTTTTTTCCTTCCGTCTATATAATGAATCCTTTTGATACAAAATATTTATGATAATAGACATGCTCTAACACCAGATCTATATATATATTTAAATATATTATTATATAGTCTATTTCATATCCTGGCTCTTTGTTACCATACAGTCTTTTTGAGATGTGTCTCCCTGTGTATTCTCCCCTATAAGGTGCCCTTTATGGATGAAAGGTGTTGGACGCTAAGACTTTCTCCTGATTCCACTTGTTAAACATATTAACTCACTAACAGTAGTTACAACTGAAACTTTGTTGTAAGATGTGGACTTTTAATAAATATATATAAATTTGTATGTATAAACCTATTGTGTTTTTCTATACAAACTTTTCTTTCCAAAAGCTAGAGCCATTTTACCTACCAGTATATTTTTGCGGTGTGGTAAGAACTCGAGGCAAAGATGGAGTTCTTCCCACTAAGCCACCATGTCTCCCCAAGGTAACATCCACTTTTAATGCACACCAACCATGGCACATTATAAATTTAAAAACCTATATCACCATGAGTATTTAGATTGTAGTATTTAGTGTTTGCTTCCAAAGATCAAGGATTCTAGTGTGGAACGTTTGGTTTCAATACTAATGTATGGTGACATTTTTCCATGTGCTTGGCAGAAAATCCAAAAAATTGCCAGGCCGATAAAATTTTCAGAAGATTGGCTGCAGCAGTCTACCTAGTTCTTGTGAAACAGGTGCACTTAAGCTGAACTTAAAAAGTGGATGCAGTTCTGTATTCTTTAAAAGAGCTTTAAATGTATTTTTTAATGGCAGCTAATATCATAATATAAGTAACAGATTTTGACTTACGCAAAACTAAGAGCCAATCACTGACCAGATGCTAATATTTTTGGGTGGCTTGGAACATGCACTGGATTCTCAGTTGGATCACTGCTGGAGGGTATTTTCACCAGCTAGATCAGGGGTGGCCACACTTTTTTGGTTTGTGAGCTACTTTTAAATAGTCAAAATAATCCACCAACAATAAAAACTTGGACTTAATAACTCTTGTGCATGGTAGAGTTTATTTTGAAAGGCAGGGCTCCGCCATCCATTCGCGCTGCTTTTGCGATTTACCGGGAGATCGCCATCCAGCTGTTGGTGACCCCTGAGCTAGGGGTTTATCTCTTCTAACCTCTTGTGATCCAAAATGTTTATAACTTCTATTATTAGGCAGTTAGTTCATCCTGCAGAAGTTCTTGACTTTTTTCCACCAGAGGCCATCAAGGAAGGCAAGAAAAATATTGGTTTGTTAAGTTACACAGAATACCACCTTCCTATTGGCTGTTGGTTGTAGTATCTAATGGGAAGACAAAATTGCTGTATACTTTACCAACCTGATTTTCTCCCTGCCAATCTACAGCAGCACCTTCCCCATTTCCTACCACTTTGCCTCATGGTCAGGTCAGTGCTACATGAAAATATATGATGTATTTGCATGTAAATATTCTTCAAGTAGAACTCCAACCAATTTTTTTTTCTGGCATTGGAGATTGGGGGAAGACTTAGACCTAGGAACTTTCCTGCTGTTTATATATCTGTATGGAAAGCTTAACTATGCTTTTTGTCAGCACAACTATTGTATTTAATACAGGGTTAAGGAAAGATCAACATTTTACCGTTCAGGATATTACTTCTAATGGGGACACATGCAATAAAGTCTATTGTCTTAGGAAGAGGCCTATTAAGAGTTCAGAAATGTTATAAGGTCTTTTTGAGAAATAATTGTTCATAATGGCCTTCCAAGAATGTTGATGATGCTTTTGATTTTGTTATGACCTCATGGCGTTTGAGCAATAGAAACCTGACATATAACCATTGCCCATGGTACCCAAAGTTTAAAAGGGGATTAGCAGGGGTTCTACTTTAAGAAATAAAACTGGGGTTGTGCAATGTGTTAATTTTAAAGAATTTTACGTTATTGCCTACTGTGATTTTAAAGAATCTAGTAACACTACAATACTTCATATAAGGATTCTATTCTATCATAATGACTAAATTTCAGGTGTGAAATGTTGCATTTTACCTATTATAGTTTAAGGTTACACTTTTGTAGTACAGAGTCATTAATCACCTGCTAAGGATACCATTCTGAGGATCAAAGGTCCTGTTAACCCCAAGAGGACTTTTAAAACTTTGTCCTGGCTCTGACACCTTGGCCTGGAAATAAATTTTTCCAGCAGCGATGCATCCGCGGCTGGCTCTTGTCTGGCCTCTTTTGTGAAGGCGTCTTGTCTGGCCCTTTGGCTGCCTTTACTGGCTGCTACAACACCTTCCTGTGGGTTTAGGGAGCGGGTCGGGCTGATGCAGGATGAATTTGCTCTGGCTGAACTTGGCCTTGGAAGTAGTTTGCTCTCTTTTATATTTCTTTGGGAATTAAGCTTTGCACTAGAGCCATGCGACAGAACACATGCCGCTCTGGCTGCCTATTCTATAGTCTTGAGAAAGGTAAGCAGTGCAATAGGGTGTTACCTTATTGTTAACACTGAAAGGAAGATTCGCATGAGGTCAGTTTCTTAATTGATAACAAAATGTTTATTTACCATTTGCCTCTTCAAGATCACAATTGAGTCATGCAAAAATAATAAAAAGACGATGTATAACCCCTGATGTATAACCCCCTGATAGTTCAGTATTAAAAGGGTATTTTTCAAAGCAAAATTTAATTATTTTACTTTTTTCTAAATGTATTGGTCTGTAATCTTTTGTTGTTTTTGACATTTACCTGGTTATCTTGTCTATATGTATCTAATGTTATGTACCCAACCTAACTTCATTCTAACCATACATTATTAGTATGTTATAATGTAACATTTTTGATACTTTGATCCTAGAAACAATAATCCTTTAGGGTTTTAACTTAACCTTCCTTCTGGGATATATACCATACCACATGAATCTTTATAATAATATCCAGTTTTGAGCTACGGCTTTGTGTGGCAGCAGCCAATTGGGAGATGCTGGTTGTTCTTCTTCTACCATACCAATGATAAATGACACTGTACTTAATCACTATAACCGGGCTTTTTCAAATTGGAATAAGCCTTGAAAAAGACAGGTATGCATAACATTAACGAAAAGTTAGATTATAGCGCAACAATTTATTAACACAGAAAGAAATTATTTGCATTTCTCCCCTTTTATCAGTCAAGAGGGCCTTGTCTCAGATGCAAAGCAATGTAAAGAAACAATCAGTAAATTATTTTTGGTTTCTAAATAAAATGAGAACAATGCATTATCTATGGGGTCTAACACTGACACTGGCTAACCATTGGCCATAATGAATAACTGTCATAATAATTACCTTAGATGGGGCCTTTAGAGATAGTAGTGAAGGTATTTATAAAAGGCAAGGCAAAATTCACTCCCTCCAAAGTCTGATCTACCTTAGTGAAGCTGATTAGTGAACTTGGTGCAGTGAAGTTCCTTTTCCTCTGTACTGAAAGGATCATTGAGGGGTATCCGGGTTGGATCAGGGTCAGGGTCTCACTCTTTCTAGGTGGCCAGTACCTCTCTGCTACTTATCTGGGGAGTGAATAGACCTATGCGCTTGTTCCAGTTTACCCCTTTTCCATGCTATGAACTGGTGACAATATTGCAATATCCTGTCCTGCCAATCTGTTCATTTTGGTTTCCTGGGGCTCAGTTTGTCTCCCACTGGTTTCAGTTTCAACCTCTCTGTCATCTGTCAGTCAAATGTCCGGGAAAGAGAACATGTGAGTTCCGAGACCTAAATTAAGCACTGGCCCTGGCTGCAAACCAATTTAATTTCTTCTATCCTAAAAAGAATTGTTCATGACTTGCTGTTTGTCATTTTTTTTTTAATGAGCACAATACTCAAGTCTTTGTTTTCAATTTTTTTTATTAAACTTTTAACCACCTGGGCTTTACACTGATGTCTAGATTTCTGTACCAAAAGCGTTACACTGTTTTTCATGAAATTTTTTTTTTTAAATTGTAGACCTGTAACTTACAGAAATATGTCCGAATAGGGGTCTAGTAGATATAATGAATATAAAAAATGTTTGAAACACACAATCATGTAAAAAGAAAAACTTACTTTTAATAAAATTAAAGGAAAAACACAAAATTCAGCTTAAACAAGAATACATAAATAAATGAAAAATACTGAAAATGCGATAATTTGGTATACTGTATAGTAATATATTTTTTATAATATATACCTATAGACAAAACCACATAAATATATTTTCTATTATTTTGTATTGGATTGGATACAGGACTTTGTATTCAATCCAATACAAAATGAGAACAAAATTCATTCATTCATTTTGTATTGGATTGAATACAAACTCCTGTATCCAATCCAATACAAAATGAATGAATGAGTTTCAATTTGAATTTCCTGCACACGGGCCGACGTCATCGTGCACGCACGCACAAGAAGCCCGCTGGCTTTTTTTTTCCTCCGCCGGCCGGCTTCTTGTTTCAGAGATCACCCGGCGCTGAAAGGAGAAGGACGCGGGACGATCAGCGGGACCAGGTAAGAAGCCGGGCGGCATCTTGTGGTCCGCCGGCCGGCGGAACACAAGATGTCGGCTGGCTTCTTACCGGTCCCGCTGGTATAGGAGAAAGCACCTGATGCTGGAGAGGGAGATCGACGGACGACGACGCTGGAACACGAACACGACACTGGATGAGCACAGCGGGACCAGGTAATTGGGGATTTTAATTTACGGAAAATCTCGGGGTTAACCAAAAGAGCAACTTTTTTTAGCCCGTACGAAGGTCGGGCTTAACGGTCGGGAGGTTAAAGATCATACAAAAGGGAATAAACAATAATAATATAAACAGTACTTTACCACATATATACTATATACATATATATACTTATGCAGTCAAAAATACTGTGGGATATCATCCATGATAAGAGAAAGCTTTACTCAATCTGGTACTGATACAAGATAACAGTCCAATAAAATCTTGCAGCAACATGAATTATTCCCAATATTGTTGTGTTGTAAATAACACAGTTCGGGGAACAGACAGTAGAAAAACAGAGAACCAAGGAAAAATGGGGAAAGGGGCAGGAAAAAAAACCAAACAAGGTATCCAGTCTATGAAGAATGCAATATCAGAAAGCACATCAACAATTATACTAAGTACCTACACATTTTACCTTTGACAAGGTTGAAGTAGTCATGTGAGACTATCAGCTAAATATTTGGAGAATTGCTTGATGTTATTCTTTGTTTAATTATTGTGCTTTGGTCCTGGTGTGGAAGTCACTGCGCATCCCTATAGGTCGCTAGGGATATCCCCCACCATATACCCTGGGGTTATGTCTTGCAACATTTTTGGGGTGAGTCTGTCTTCTCTTGTTTACACTATTTTATTGCATTATCAGAAAGAGTGGATGTGGGGCTAAAGCAGGTCTCCTCTGCTCCATGTACCCTGAGCGCATATAATATGTATTGTGTTTATTGTATTGTTTGTCTGGTGTCTCCCTTGTCTTGTTCTATATTTTTTCCCTTTTGTTCCTGATGTTGGGCAGGTACTGTACTGTACAAATATCTGTGATAGGAATAAGGTATATACGAATAGGTGTTTGGAAAATATAGTGAAATGGTAATCTCAATACTCTCTCCTAATGTGCAAGGTCTCAATCCCCCAGTCAGAAGGTCACAAGCATTCCGTTACTTTCATACACGTAAAGCAAATGTAATATGTCTCACACTTCTGTACTTCTTCCTGTCCAAAATATTTCCATGCGGCCTATCCTTTAGTCTTTAAAGCAAATGCAGCAGTAAAACATAGAGGGGTCCTTATTGGTTTTAGGAAAACAATGTCATTTGAATTGGACAGAGAAGTGGTAGATGAAGATGGCTGGTACTTGATATTGGTTGGAACATTGGTTGGAAAGATATTGGTTGGAATGACGCTAAAGTGACGCCATTGTTGTGCTATGTGCTATTATGCTCCTAATGATAATCAACTACAGCTGATAATTTTTTTTGCGTAAATATACACAAGGCTATCAGGTGATGTGTGGCTATACCAACTTACCAATAATACCAGGAATGGATAGGAAAAAAAATATTTATGGATCCTGTTGCAGCTGGGGATGTTATATTATCGAATAAATTGATTGATTTAGTTAGATCTGAAATGTTGTCAGATATGTAGAGAGATTTGGATTACACATAATATTCTCATCCCCATCAATTATTTACTCGTATAGACCACATTTTATTACATCAAAAGGCATTGCCCTTGGTTATATCTTGGCAGGTTCATGATCATGAACCACAACACAGTTTGGGCCACGTTGTCTTCTGTTTTTCCGAAGCCTGTCATGTTTAGATGGTCACTTAATGATTCTCTGCTCAGTAATCCTGAGGTGGACCAAAAACTACAAGGGATCTTGGTTGAGTATTTTTCTTTAAATCAACAACCTATGACATCACCGGCTGTGCTATGGGCGGCGCATAGGGCGGTTGTACGGGGACGGTTCATCCAGATAGCCTCACGGATTAATGAAACGTATGGGAAAGATAATGGAGTTAGAATCCAAATATAAGGATCTGCGTACGCAGTACAAAACCTCAATAAATATGAATACAAGACGACAAATTGTGGAGATCCATACACAATTGAATCTCTGTACAGCATCTATCGCTGAGAAAACATTGAGATGGTCAAATAATAAATTTTGTAGATACAGTAATAAAATGCATACTGTATTGGCAAATAGGTTGAGACACCCTGAAAGACGCCCTAATACTTATAGACTTAGGGTCAATTAGATAGGACCCACTAGTAATCTAATACACATATTGCAGGATATTTACAAACACTTCCAAAAGCTGTACCAAACTCCTTGTTCTTTTGATAAGAGAGCTTTGGATACATTTTTTCGGTCTATAAATCTTCCAAAACTTACCACTAGTAGACTGGAAATTATGGAAGCTCCTATTACTTTGTTTGAAGTGACCAAGGCTATTGGGGATCTTAAACCCAATTAGAGGCCAGGACCCAATTGGTTTAAGTCGGTATTCTATAAGAAATACCAGCAGATATTAGGACCTTATCTGGTGGAGACATTTAATGAGATTTTGAAGGGGGAAGCCCTTGATTCTAGCACCTTGAAGGCAGCCATCTGTATGTTACCAAAGCCTTCTACTGATACAATATAATGGTCTATTTATAGGCCAATCTCTCTTCTTAATCTGGACGCCAAGATTTTGGTGACAGTCTTGGCGTCTCGATTGGAAGGAGGTATAGGTGATATTGTGTCAGCTGATCAAACGGGTTTTATACCCAGACGACAAGCGGGGTACAGCATACAGAGGGTATTGCATTTATTTCAACAGGCTAAACAAAATAAGACCCCATTTTTTTTTACCAAACTTTTGTAAATGGGTATTTTTATTATACGATTCTTCTAAGGCATTTATACAGTATATGGGTTATCGTTCACAGCGCTTCTCTCTAGGCAGGGGCGCTAGGCAGGGTTGTCCACTGTCTTTTTGCACTAGCGGTAGAACCCTGACCATAGCAATTCAAAATTATGTTGATATCCAGGGTATAGGGGTGAATGGGGAGCAACATAAGCTCTCCTTTTTTGTGGATGATATCCTCCTCTCTTTGCCTCATTTGATGGAAGTACTGGAAGGTTTTCAGGCCTTCTCGGGACTCCAGTTAAATAGGTCAAAATGCAAGGCCCCTAATATTAATTTATTAATGGAGCTGGTGAAACTGCTTACAGAATTCTTTCCCTTTCAATGGGAGCCAAAAAGACTTTGCTATTTGGATATATATATCCCTCCCCATCCTGTTGTGCACTGTTAACACACGTACACTACAACCTCTTGTACACTGTTAACATCCCTGATCTAGTGAAACATTTGATTTGGCAAATTTCAGGGCTAGGTTGTATAGCCTCTATAAAGATGTCTTAGTTACCAAAGTTTTTGTATGCTATGAGAATTCTCCCATTAGCTATGCCTAACCATGTCTTAAAAAAGTTACAAAGTAAAATGTTAGTGTACATCTGGGGGACAAAACGTCCATGAGTTCCTAGATTTACCTTATTTCATTCTAGGAGTTTCGGAGGCCTATCGGTACCGCATTGGAGTTCTTACTACAAAGCTGCCCAGGTTACTCCCCTTTTACTATATCATGTCCAAAAAAATATTCCTAAATGTGTATCCATTGAGAAAGCAGTGGTGGCACCATTATCAGTAGAAACATTACTCTGGATCCCGGAGGTACAACGGCGCCATATTGCCAATCCTATATTGTGACCTACATTGAAAGTGTGGGATTCTATTAAACATACGGAGGGCCTTATGTTTGGTCATAGTCCAGTAGTTGCTATAATTGCGAACCCGTTGTGTCCCCCTGGTCTGGAGGAGCCGAGGCGATTCTCCTGATGGGTGGGGAAGGATCTATAAAGGATTCCATCATTTTATTAACTCGGTTGGGATTTTTCCATTTAGTGAGTTTAGAGAAAAGTATGAAGCCCCACCGGAGGAACTCTTTAGGTATCTCGAAATCAGGCATTTTGTACAAACTAGGCTGAGATTAGCTGCTGGAACTTACAATATGATGTGGTTTGAGAGATTGTGTGTACAGAATACTAAGGTAAAAGGAGTCTTATCAGCTCTGTACAATTCTTTAGTACAAACCAGTATGGCAATCCCATCTTATATAGATAAATGGGAGGTAGATATGGGTGTGTTATTGGAACAGGAGGATTGGAATCAAATCTGGTCTACGGTGGCCCATAGCAGTATTAATGCTTCAGCTGTAGAAACTAATTATAAATTAATGTTAGGATGTTACATGGTGCCATCTAGGCTTGCCAAGTTCCAGCCGACCTGCACGGGTAAATGCTTCAGGGGATGTAATGCAGCAGGTATGGTGGGAGTGTCCTAAAGTAAAAAAGTTTTGGAGAGTATATCAAATAGCTAACACTTTAGTGAGTTGTGCTTTTCCCCAAAAAAACGGCAGCGGCACTGTGCTTGAAACCATTGTTTTGTATGAATACCCAATCTAAACTGTTAATGTATTTGTTTACCTCAGCCAAAATGGTTTTGGCTAAGGCTTGGTGGTCTACAATCCCTAATGTGCAACAGGTCAAGAAAAAAATGTCTTGGTTTCTAGTGAACGAGAAGATGAGAGCGATACTGTCTGCTTCGGTTTCTAAATTTCCATAGATCGAATACTATATGGGCTGGGATCTGTCAATGTTGACCATATAGTTACATCACTGATCATGTAAGATGTACCTTATTTTTCCTTTCAATCTGGTGGATTGTCAGCTGGCCTGCTCTCCCTTTCCCCCTTTTCCTTTGTCCCTGTGTTTTAGTAATGTGGATGTTATATGTAATATGATAAGGTTACTTAACCTCCTAGCCGTTAAGCCCGACCTTCGTACGGGCAAAAAAAAATGGCTAGGATGGTTAACCCCGAGTTTTTTCCCATCCTTACTTACCTGGTCCCGCTGTGCTCATCCAGCGTTGTGTTTGTGTTCCAGCGTCGTCCTCCATCGATCGTCGTCCACCGATCTCCCTCTCCAGCGTCGGGTGCCTTCGTCGGGTGCCAGCGGGACCGGTAAGATGCCGGCCGGCTTCTTACCTGGTCCTGCTGATCGTCCACGTCCTTCTTCTTCCAGCGCCGGATGATCTTTGAAGCGAGAAGCCGTCCGGTGGAGAAAAAAAAACGGAAGGCTTCTCCCTGCGTGCGTGATGACGTCGGCGCGTGTGCGGGAAATTCAAATTGAAACTCATTCACTTTTGGTACAGAAATCTAGACCTCAGTGTAACGCTCAGGTGGTTAAGAACATTTGTCTTGTTTAGCTGATTGGCAAAAATAGCTGTGCTATCTTTAGATAAAGTGAGCAAATGAAAATATAATAGGAAAAAACGCAGTATTCTAGTATAATATAAAGTGAAAAGAAAGGGTGACCTCCTATTTTATTCCTAAATAAAGCGAGCAATAAAGATTGAAACATTATTGAATGAAATAATTGTCTAAAAGATGAAGTATTGAGGGCTTTTCTCCTCTGTCCATACCACAGAGAGATATTACACTAATTACACTAATTTTATTATGATTTGGATAAATATTCACGTCACTGGGTGTTTTTTTTCTTTTTTTTTCTTTACTTTGATGACGACACCATCTAAATAGAATAAGTGTTGTATGTCATAATGGAGGGAAAGGTATTGAATCGTTTTCTCTGCTCTTATCACAATGATGATTACATGTTTGTTTTTTAAGTAAAATAACAGTCAAAGGATTATAATAGATAATTTTGTCACTGGGGAATATATGAGGGGATGGGAGTGGGGATGTAATCGGCAATATAACGATGAATCAATTAGGAGTATACTGTGTAAAGAGGTAACAGTTATTAATAAAAGTTAGAGATTAAGTAGTAGTTTGAAACGAGAGTATTAGAAGTTATGGGATTAAGTAGGTTAAGATTGTCATATACAATTAAAGAAATTTGAAGATTGTGTTGTATAGCAATTATATTATCATGATATATATCAATGGAATATGAATGAATTATGACATATTTTTATATTGGCTTGCTTGATTTACTTGTAGGATTAAAATGAAAACTAATAAAGAAATTGAAACAGAGATTAATCTGGGGACTAATGGAATACGCAGACAAATATGTTCTAAAACTGATAGTTTAGTGAGCCCACTGCATAGTAGGGATGAGATCCAATGCTTAGGTTGAATATTTTGAAACGCTTCTGAGCTAGGGGTTCGGTGCATGCTAATAATTTCTTCCCAACTCAATACACCCGTTTTCCCCAGCAGTGAGTGCAGTGTGGAAAAACCATGTTCTACCCACCATTGAAAGGTTTTGGGTGAATCCAGACCCGGTATAAACAACGGATTATGCTGTATAGTTAGCAGTGGTAAATGTGGATATAGAAGGCCACTAGAATATTCATACCATTCCACACCCTGAGAATCTGTTTAAAAAGATTAAAGCCAACAGAAGGTCTGGCCTTTGGAAGTAGCCAGGGAATTATCTCAGGCACCACCGGGCTACAGTAGATGGATTCAATCTGGACCCAAAGAGGGGCGGCTGTGTTTGCATACAAACTAGTAATAGGGGCAAATTGGGCAGCTTGATAATATTTAATTATATTAGGAACTCCCAATCCACCTTGTTATTTAGGCGCAAACATTGTCTTATGTGAGAATCTAGTTTTTTTTATTAGCCCAAATAAATTTAAATATATCCTTTTGAACAGTATGTAAGAGTGGCTTTGGCACATGTGCTGGAAGTTTGCAAAAATAATATAAAAATTTGGGAAAATTGTCATCTTCACTGAATTTACTCTATCTAGCCATGACAATGGGTGGGTACTCCATTTATGCAGGAGTGTCTTTGTGTCCTTGAGCAATGGCAGATAGTTTGATGTAAATAATTATCAGTCCATAGTTCAAGTTACATATATCCCTAGATATTGTAAGTGGGACAAAGCCAACTAAAATTTAAACAAGGATTGCAATAAAGACTTTGTTCCACCAGATAAGTTGAAATCGACAGCCATTGATTTCCCCTTATTGATGATCAAACTAGATATTTGTGCAAAATCTTTCAAAAGTGTTAAAATGTTGAGAAGAGATTGTTGGTTGATTGATCGTCAACAACATGTCATCTGCAAACATAGTAAGTTTGTGGGAGCCATCTTCTGCTTCTGATTAGATGGGCTAGGGGTTCCAAAGCTAAATTAAAGAGCAATCGGTGAAAGAGGACACCCCTGTCAAGTTCCATGTTGGATTTGGAAAGTTGTGGAGGAGTATGAAGAATACCGTACTTTTGCAGATGGATTAGAATGGAAGGCTTGGAGCCACGCCAAAAATTTAGATTTGAAATCCCGTTTAGGAAGTATCTACAATAAATAGTCCCAGGACAAGGAATTAAAGGCCTTGTTGATGTCTAGTGCTAGGAGCATATTTGACAAATTCTTCTGTTTAGCTATATGTAGTAGGGTGATAACTTTACGGGTGCCATTTGGGACATGTTTACCTGGAACAAAGCCTACTATGTCTTTATGAATTATGGCAGACAAAAAAAGGTTTAATCTAGTGGCCAGGATATTTGTGAGAAGTTTTATATCTATATTTACAGGGATATAGGTCTGTAAGTTAATGGGTCCAGTGTATCTTTCCCTGGTTTAGGGATCATAACTACATGTGCCAATAGTGATGAATTTGCATGGTCCGGATGGCTTCTGAGATAATTGAAATTTTGTTGGCCAAATGAGGGGCTCAAATATGGGAAAATTTCTTATATACACTGCAGTGTAACCATCAGGTCCTGGAGACTTATTTAACTTCAGTGTTTTAATGGCTGACAACACTTCCTTTATTGTGATATCTGCTTCCATTTTTTCAACCATAAAATCAGTCAAAATCAAGGGGGAAGTCTCTAAACAATATATCTGCTTTGTGTTGCTGAAAGGGCTGCTGGGCATCATATAATTTAGTGAGGACATGATTAAAGTGTTCTACCGTGTTATGGGGATTGGCTGAAACCACTCTATTGGGAAGTTTTAGTTTGACAAGGGGCACCCTGGATGACAAGTCATTAAGCTTCGCCAACATAGAGCCAGGTTTGTTTGCTCAAGCATAGAAGTTCCTTAGACCATTTTAGCTACTTCTCACTGGGCAGCACGGTGGCTCAGGGGTTAGCACTCTAGCAGCGCTAGGTCCCAGGTTCGATCCCCAGCCAGGACAGTATCTGCATGGAGTTTGCAGGTTCTCCCCGTGTCTGTGTGGGTTTCCTCCGAGTACTCCGGTTTCCTCCCACATCCCAAAAACATGCAGTTAGGTTAACTGGCTTCTCCCTAACAATTGACCTTAGACTATAATAATCACATATGACTATGGTAGGGACATTAGATTGTGAGCTCCTTTGAGGGACAGTTAGTGACATGACTATGTACAGCGCTGCGTAATATGATGGCGCTATATAAATACTGTATAATAATAATAATAATGGTATCCAGGTAAAAGGTTTAATTCAACCTGTGTTTGTTGTACTTGTTCATGGATACTACTCGAGGGATTCTGTTTCCATTGATCCTCAAGATTTTCTAGAGTTGTTTTTAATTGCTTAATTTTCAGGAGTCTTTTTCGTTTGTGGTATGAAGCAATTTGAATTAGTTTACCCCTGGTAGTTGCTTTGTGTGCGTCCCAGAGCATAATGGGAGAAACTTCAGATTTAGTGTTAAACTCAAAATACTGCTCTCCCCCAGTACCTCAGGAGACCACAACAAAGTATTATTTAAACGTCAATGAAACATTACTACTGATGAGTGATCAGACCAAGGTGTAGATAAGATCTTTGATTTGGTAACTTGTGGGAAAAAACATTGTGGAACGAATAAATGATCTATATGGGTAAAAATATCATGAGGTGCAGAGAAGTAGGTAAAATCCTTTGTCGTGGAGTTAAGTTCCCTCAAGACATAAATAAAGGTGTTATCTGATAATAAATTTGAGAATACTAGAGAATCAGGATTAATCTCTCTTTGTGGGTTTTGGCATCTAATTTTAGATCAAGTAAGAGATTAGAGTCCCCCAGTACAATCAGAATACCTTTAGCATGTTTAGACACTATAGAAAGAAAGTTTTTCAAAAAACAAACCTGGAATGTATTAGGAGCGTAATAAGACGCAAATGTCACTTCCGTGTCAAAAATCTGACCACGAAGAATTAAATATCTGCCAATTGGGTCGACAATCTCCTCTGTACATTGAAAAGGTGCATCCTTATGGAAAGCCACCAAAACCCCCCTCTCTTTTTATCTTGAACTTTTAATTGGAACCCTTGGGAATAGCATTTATAAAAGTACTTTTGGCTGGACGTAGTTAAAAATCTGGTTTTTGCAAACATTATTGCAAATTTAGTCCCTGAACATTATGTGTAACAATTAAAAAATGGTACCTAGTCATTTATCTCCAAAACTTATGGTATCGCCATTGATGACTGTGGAGATGTGCAGTCAATAAAATAGACCAGGAAAATTTGTAGACTGGAAAGAACATAATATTCATATAGGGTAAGGTGTACTCAAGAGAGTTGCCAAAGGGGAAACCAAACATAGAAACAACATTGTCAACGCTGTCAGCATTAGTTTTGCGGCAGCAGTTTGTAGTCTTGCCTTTTAGCGGGACCATAAGTTGGGGGTATCGCGTATACCTGGGTGTGCGCTACTCAAACTTAGGCTATTACTCTATATATCATTATCTCTGCAATGAAAAATAACACACAACCTAAAAGGCCATCATAGTCTTACAACATCTATAGAGCATTCTATACATTACCCACTGGAACTTATTGTCGGTGATACAGAATAAAGAAAAGTCATTCAATGCTTGAATAGGGATCAATCAACACAATAGAGTAATGTTCACAAAATAGGCCATAAAACAAGAATCTCCTACTGTGAGGAGATGACAACAAGTACCTAAATGGTTGGTATGAATTAATAGAATAAACCTGAACTTTGGTGTTTGTAAACAAAAAAATAGTTTGATCAGCTTTGATCCAGCGCCCTGCATCCAACGATTCATCCTTCTGGAGTGGATCAGGAACGACCCAAGAATAAAGCTTTCCCAGCTGGGTGACATTTTTTCTGTGTTTTCCTCCCCCAAAGTGATGTCAATTTGGTAGAGCCGTGTGATCTCCGGGGAAGCGGTAAACCAGTATATGCACTGATCTTCAACCGGTCAAATAAACTCTGAGCTTCCTCAACTGTTGAAATCGAATATTGTTGGGAAGGATTTAAAAAAGTTAGCTTAAATGGGAGCCCCCAATGATATTTAATGTCAAGTTGTTGCAACTCCATCAAATATGGTTTAAGGGCTCTCCTTTTCTGGATAGTTGGAGGAGCAAGGTCGTTATAAATTTGGTAAGGATAGGATTGAAAGGAAAGATCCTTCTTGTTCTAGGTTGCTTCGAAGCACCGCTTCTTTCATTTTATAGTAAGTAGGGCAAACAGGTATATCTCTTGGAAGCCCGTCTAGTTTCTTTGGACCAGCTGCATGGTGTATCCGGTCAAATTCTTACCTCTCAACTGAAAGTTGTGGAAGCATTTTCTGAAGCAATGCCATGACAAATCCTGTGAGATCTACTATGGACTCCGGCAATCCTCCTATTCTAAAATAGTGCCTCCTTTTTCTATTTTCTTGGTCCTCCAAACTCAATAGGGCTAACTGGAGCTCGGATTGTATACTGGATATATCTTGCTCATGAGAATCGGCTACTGGTATGACGTCATCCATCTTATGTTCTAGGTCATTAATTCTGGAGCTTGTCTGTTTCCTGTGTAATTTCCTGATAAAACGCTCCAACAGGACTGCATCCTTGCAGACAGTACTGGGTTGTGGGCTTGGCAGGGAGACTGACGACCCATCGGTGGGGCCCTCATCTAAAACTGACCTGACGGATGGAGAAGAAGGAAGATCTGGTTTGTGTTCCGCATTATCCGTCATCTTGCCATGTGGCTGCGAGGAGGATTGTAGGCAAGAGTCTGCATCAGGGACATATTAGAGCCCAAATTCTTTCCCATTAGGTTCACAGAGGATTCCGCCATCGAAGTGAGTTTAATTGTAGCACAAATAGCCCCTCGATCTGTTAGCTTAGCAGATACGTGCACGGATATCGCTGAGCTCTTTCAATTGTTGGCCATCTTGGGCTGTAGATCGCGGGTGCCCCCCACAATACTCTAATTTTTATTGTAACAAAACACTTATCTTGCGTTTATGTCTTTTCTGATTTGATTCGGTTCACATGCTGCCCAAACTTATTGTTTACCTTACAGCGGATGTAAACTCTGATGACACACACATTGTAACCTCCCCAAGTGCTGCCATAGCTATGATGTCTCTCATCGCCACTGGCAGTTTTTATTATTCTTATTTCTTATTAAACTTATCTTTGACTTCATAATCTCTTCCATCATGAACAAAAGCTGCCTGTCTATACTTCTGGAATTTACTTTACTTCTGCTTTAACAGTCTCTGTATGATACATTTGAATTTCCAGTACAGCAAAACATCAATTCTTATTTAAGAATATAATCTGGTCACATTTGTCTTACAGCATTGATGCTTGCAAATTTTGCCAAAAGGTTATCGCTCTGACATTTTAAAATAAATGATATATGGAAATGTGAACGGGGGTCGTGGTGATAGGGATATAAATCTGTGTGGTATGGGGTGACAATATTCTGCATTTTCATCCAAAATATCCTGTTAATAAATTTCCCTGTGAATTGCCATAGCAAAAATGTCAATGCACATTGCTTAGGTAATGACAAAAAAACAACAAAATTTAGGTAAAAAACACATGTGGCCTGTTATCACAATGGCACAGAAGTATAATGAGAGTAATGTAATGTAAAGAGGCTGCAAGACATCCACAACATAAAAGATTTAGGATATCTTGATTGATTGTCATTTTGAAGAGGACACAAGTTGTGAACCTACTGCATGTACCATGAAACCAGTAGAAGAAGAGGAACCCCATTAGGCTCATTAAAAGACACAATAGGTTCCAGTGGAACTTATCTTGACTTTTTCTCAATTCTTCAATAGAAATATTACTTTGTCCAAATAAAGGAAATAATTTTATGATGATGCAGTGAAAATACACTAATAAAGGATTTATCAATCTAAATGTAAATCCATGGAATCTGCAGTTACGTTTTCTAATGCCAGTTGCTGGGCTGGTTAAGTGAAACCTGTATAAATTTTTTTTGTATCACTGAACACAGTTCCTGAAGTCAGGAAAACTAAAAACAAAAAATAGAGGAGGAGTTATGTGGAGGAGGGTTAGATCCTATTATTATTATTTTTTTATTATTTCACAGTATTTTTATAGCACCAACATAATATGCAGCGATGTACAAAGTCCATAGTCCCATCACTATCTGTCCCTCCGAGGAGCTCACAATCTAATGTCCCTACCATAGTCATATGTCATTAATACAGTCTAAGATCGGTTTTGGGGGGAAGCCAAATAACCTACCTGCAGGATTTTTAGAATCTGGGAGTACCCAGAGATAACACACACAAACACGAGGAGAACCTGCAAACTCCATGCAGGTAACGTCCTGGCCAGGATTCAAACCTGGGACTTGGCTCTACAAAAAGCCAGAGTGACAACCGAGCTGCCCCTGTGGTAGATTGAGGCAAGAGCCCAATAGGGACACTGATGTCAGAAGTAAGTAAAAAGCTAACTGATAAAAGGTAAGAAAGAAGAGGCTAATAATATATTTTAAAATGCTTAGTCTGACTGACGTAAATTTGCTGGGACTTCCATAACTGGGGAGGTTAGCAACAGTCCTGAATATATTTCACTTGTGACAAATCTTTCTTACTGTAAATTGATGGAGTTCAAACTGTTTGTAAATGGCCTTCTCATCCATCCCAGATTATAAGGCAGCAATGATTTCTTCTCTAAGAACTTCTTGGCATTGTGTCAACATGCACTTGAATGCTAAAGACCAGCAAACTCCCAAATGTTTGCTTTATTAGAGTTGGTAACACTCGCTGATGATCAATTAAATCAATGCATTTGATAAGTAGTGCCTGAGTGCTACTTAGCTTCCTAATTCCTCAAAAAAGTGGTAAAAGTGTACTTTTCACACATTGGGGCTGATTTTTTTTAGCTCACCAAGACTGGAGAATATAGATTATCATGGGTTAACCTGGGTGATCCAGCAAACCTGGAATTAATTTCTTAAAAATCAGTTGGTATTATTTGGCTTATGTTTTCAGTCTTGGATGAGGTCCATTCTGGGTTTACAGGATCACCAGGTTCTCCTATGATAGACTATATTGCTTCAGTATTGGAGCTTTATGAAATCAGGCCCACTTTTTCTGCATTCTTGACTTCACCTTTCTAATCCTCCCAGGTGGTAATCCCGAGTGTGGCTCAGGGTGAAATTTCCATACCAAAAGCAATAACCTAGAGCTACACTTGGGGTGAAATTGCCGGGGAGTTTAAAGTCCTACCTGGTTCCCATGTTCCAGCGTCGTTCTCCAGCGTTGCCTGCGGCATCCTCCAGGGATGCAGGGCATCTTCTTCCCCTGGCGGTGCCGGGTGGGCATCTGCGTCCCCAGCGAGTGTGTGGGGCTGGTAAGCAGGACCAGGCGGGAAATTTGAAATAAGTATTTTTAAATGTACAGATTTTGTTTTTTTTTTGGCTTAATGATCCAGACAGTTTCTGCTTCATGTGGTTCATTCACGTCGAAAACAAAACATCACCAAATTACCACAGAACTTAAAAAGATATACAAATTATATTTTATCTGTCTACTTGGTGACCAGGATAAATCTTGGGCTCCACATGTCATCTGTACCAGTTGTTCCAGCGGACTGCATGACTGGCTAAATCGGCGTAAAGCAGCAATGCCATTTGCAATCCCGATGGTGTGGAGAGAACAGTGAGACCATCTAATCGGCTTCTATTTGTGCCGCGTCAACAAAAGTGGATTCTCAGGTAATACTAAGCACAAAATTCCCCAGCCTCCATTCTGAAATTAGGCCTGTTCCCCATGATTGCCAGTTCCGGTACCGCCACATGATGGACTTGCTTCTGTAGAAGGTGATGAGGAATGCGCTGGAGTTGCAGCCAGTTACAACCCCGAATCATCTGATCCTGACTACTTGGCTGATGAAGATTCAGAACCAGAGACATTTACACAAGCAGAGCTGAATGATCTCGTTCGTTATCTAAATTTCTCCAAAGACAAAGCAGAACTTATTGCTTCCAGGCTTAAACAGAAGCACTTGCTTGCAATGGGTGTAACTGTAACTCACTACAGAAAACTAAATCATAACATGACAACGTTCTTCACTAGTGATGGCTGACTGTGCTACTGCCATTATATAAATGCACTCTTTACCAGTTTGTCACAAGAGCATGTTCCATCTGAATGGCGTATCTTCATTGATTCCTCTAAAAGAAGCTTGAAAGCAGTCCTACTGCATAATGGTAATTCCAAACCAAGTTTACCGATTTCCCATTCTGTTAACCTAAAGGAGTTCCATGACAACATGAAGTTACTACTTGAAGCAATCCAGTATAAAACACACCAGTAGAACATCTGTGAGGATCTAAAGGGTATTGGCTTGCTGATGGGAATGCAAGGAGTATTCACAAAATATTTCTGTTTTCTATGCCTGTGAGACAGCCGATTTACGGGAGACCATTATGTCAAGTGTGATTGGCTACCAAGAGATACCTATAAGCCCGGAACAAGCAGTGTCAACTTTCTGCCTCTAGTTGATCCGCATAAAATATTTCTGCCACCCCTCCATATGAAGTTAAGCTTGATGAAGAACCTTGTAAAGGCCATGGGTAAATCAAACTCCATGGGTTTTCAGTACCTTGTTGAGAAGTTTCCAAACATAAGCCCTGCAAAAATGAAGGAAAGGATATTTATAGGGCCACAGATCGCCTGTTTTGCAGGATGATGTTTTCAAACAATCTCCCCCAGCAGCTGAGCCAGAAGCTTGGGATGAATTCAAGTGGCTGTGTGAAAATTTCCTGGGCAACCATAAGTCTCCTGCATACAAGGAAGGAGTTCAGAATCTGCTTGATTCATACCAGAAACTGGGTTGTCCCATGTCATTAAAAATACATTTCTTGCACTCATATCTGGAATTCTTCCTGGAAAATCTTGGCATGGTGAATGATGAACAAGGAGAACGTTTTCACCAGGACATTCAGTGTAAGGAACTTACCCGTCCTGTGAGCCCGCGGCGTCCCTGGGGATCCCAGCCGCAGAGGGAGACGCCGCTGTAGCAGGCAGCATGGCTGAGGCTGCTGCTCTGCTCGCAGCTTGTCTCTCTCTGCAGGCGGAGGGATCCGTCCTGGCCAAACTACTGTTCGGCCAGGCGACATCCCTTGCATCTCTATGGACGTGGTTACAGAAACTCCTGTTCCCAGCACTCCTTTGGATGTGCAAAGTAGTGCATGTCCTAGGGGTGCTGTGGGAAGAGGTGCGCGCGCTACCATGCGTGCCTCTTGAACCCCCCGAGGGCGTGGCACTCGGCTGCCTCGCCGTGGGGCGGGACATAGTTAGTTTGAATTCCCCGCGGCCAATCAGTTACTGTCCAATCAAATTGTACCAGGTGGCGCAAGGTCATTGGTCACTCTGGCCATTTAAGGAGAGCCTGTCCTGTACACCATTGCCCATTTGTCATTTCCATAGCGACCTGGTCTGAACCTGACTCTTGCCTGAACTCTGCCTGCCCTGACCTCGGATTGGTAATGACTATTCTTGTCTGCTGCCTGCCCTGACCTTGGATTGTTCCTGACCTGCCTTTGCCTTACCCTCCTGTACTTTGCTTATTTGGACTTAACCCTTGTCGTGTTTTATGACATTAATAAAACGTGATAGAAGGATATCTGGAGTTGGTTGTGGTTTGTGTGCCCAGGCGCATTACTTTCAATTAATGGAGCATCTCTACTAAGGTTTCTGGAGTGAAAGTATGATGGCTGACTACTGCTGGACGCTGTACTACGACAATCAAGACAAAGAATACACAGGAAAATCATACTCTAAGCATTTCTGAAGAAACAATGGTACCTTACTGACACTGTTCAGTATATCTGTACCACAGTGGCCTTATTTTACTTCACACTGAAGATGTATTACCATTCACTTCAATGGTGCTTACATTTTAGTACAAAGTACATGCATGTACAATGTTAACTATAATAGTACTCATAATTTAAGAACTGTACGCGTTAGAGAAAAACTGAAAACAGACCTGAAACCTATTCGCAAAACTGATTTAGAAAAGTTTGCTGTGTTTTCTGATAATTATCAAAACACATTTTTTGTTGACCTATGTAAAAATAATAATAAACAGGATTTATATAATGCCAACATATTACGCAAAGCTGTACATTAAATAGGGGTTGCAAATGAGACATGTACAGACAGTGATACCTCGGCTAACAAGTGAGTCTGCTAAGGAATTTTTTGACTAAAGAATGCATTTGTGGATGTGCGATAGCAAACTGCAGCCGTGGTGAGCTATAAAGATTTCACCTAATGAGTGTAATTCCGGAACAAATTATCTTCGTTAGCCAAGGCATCAATGTATGTATTAGGAAGTTTCTAATGACCTCAAGTCAATCTATCACAAATCACTTACTTTCATTTATTCTCAAGGTTTGCTCATCACTTTTCACTAATCACAACTAAAAAAATTTTGTATTCCTACATATTTTTAATTTCTAATTAAATATTTCTCAGCTGTATTCAACATATTTGTATTACATGCTTTGAAAAAATGTTTGCTGAATTTTGGTAAAGTTTTTCACTTGATAAATAAAAAATGATGTAATAATCTGCTACAATCACTCCTATTACACTGGGGGACGCATTTTTTGTTGAGTTAGATCATAAACTTGTTTTTTAGGTGGTGATTCCAGAAATGACCACAGTTTTTTGTTATCACATACAGTTTATATGATACCCTCTAAAACATACACATTTTTTCATACAATGAAAAAATAATGGAACATTAATTTGAATGTACTATTTATTTAAATGTCTTTTGTTCATACAAAGAATTTATTGTTACTCTATGACATTTTTAGTTTACAGTAAAACATTTGAAAATTAATTAGGTAAGCAGTTAAAGTAAGTTTACGCCTATAGCTTTACCTGGAGTGTTAAATGTTAGGACAATCCCGCCGGATGCTCCAACAATAGTCAGCCATCATATGTACATCCCATCTACCCTGATACCGTCCTTCCATGACCTTCAAATCTTGGTGGAATCATTCACCTTGCTCATCACTGACTGCACCAAGGTTTTCCGGGAAGTTGGGAAGTTAGAAAGATGGCTATGCAGAAAATGCACCTTGATGCTCATATTGCAACCAAGCATTTTGTATCTCCAAGAGTTTATGGACAATTTCTGTGTAATTATTTGCTTGTGTGTTTCCAAGAAAGTCCTTGACAATGGCTTCGTCAAGGATTCTTTTTGACTTCTGACATGATGAAATGTTCATCTTTGATGAGCTGCCGAATCTGTGGACCATCAAACACACCGACCTTTATTTTTTGAAATGACCGGCTAGGAAATGCCAAAATGAGGTACTTGGAACATTCTCCTTCAGTTGGCAAAGCCTTAACAAACTGCTTTATCAGACCCAGTTTCATGTGCAGAGGTGGGAATATAATATTCTTTCTATCAACAAATGGCTCATGTAGAATGTTTGGATCACCTGGTTTTAGGGCAGATCTTGGAGGCCAATTCCTTTCCCCCCAATGCCTCTCACAAGCTCTGCTGTCCCACATGCACAGATAACAGGGATACTTGGTGTATCCGTATTGCTGGCCAAGAAGGAAGCATACCATTATAAGGACAACACAGATGACCCAATTGTGTTGGTGATATTGCAACAACTCAATGACTCTCTTCATGTCTGCATATTCTTCACAAAGAGAAACTGAATGGCCAATTGGGACTGACTCAAATATATTGCCATTGTGAAGGAGGACACACTTTAAGCTCCACTTTGAGCTATCCATGAATAGTCGCCATTCATTTGAGTTAAAGATTGTAATTCCCAATTCCTCCATTAAACCAGGTATGTTATGGCAATACACAAAGACACTGTCACTTCTAAAGTACTGCAGAAATGCAATTTCTCTGGTTGGAAAGTACAATTCCTTTGTTCCTTTTACAAGTAAGTTTTTGTCACACAGTCTTGATGCTAAGAGTTCTGAAGCCTTCTTCAATAGTCCCAAATCACTCAACTCATACTGATCAAATCCCTTACAGAGTCTTCTTCAATATCAAACTCTTCATCATTGTTGTCACCTAGTTCATCACCATAATCATGTTCCTTAAGAGAGGATAGTGTAACAAAAACCGGCACTGGGATTTCATCTGAATGAGCCACTGGGCGTATAGCTGATGGTAGACTAGGATACTCAATGTTACATTTATTTTTCTTGTTATGTCCAGAAGTTTTCACTCTACAAAAGTAACAGTCACTGAAATGATCTACTGGCTCTCACCAAACCATAGGTATACCAAATGGCATCTTATCACGTGTTCCCTTTGTACACATCCGTAAACCCTACACACACTGTTTGCACACCTTATGAGGGGCCCAAGACTTATCTTGATTACCAAGTTTAACTTTGAAATATGCCAAATAGGCTTGCTCTACAAATATGCTAATTTTCACCCTTTGACTGGGAATGGTGAAACTGCCACAGATATAACAAAATGAATCAGGGATGTTTAGGCACTTATGACGAGAAACTGCAGAGCCAGACAAGAAAGGAAATACGTGTGTAAGCAGAAGAATGAATTTTGCCTATTCACTACGTAGAGCAGCGCACAACCTCTGACCACACTGTCTTGCGTGTAAATAATAGCCGATACAATTCCACACTACAGTAATCGTAATAATATAAGCGGTGGAGAAAAAACCTGACATTAAAGAAGAAAACTAACTGCACTTTCACAATCAGCACACCTATTTTAGTGTAAATAAGCTTAAAAATTGAAGTCAATTAAAAATGTATTCAAGTTTGTTCCCCAGAGAGAGACTACATTCTTCAGATAACCAACTGGTTCAGATGGTGCTTTCAAACTTTTATATGTCTGCATATTTATAGGTGGAAAACAGGCACTGCTTATAATTGTAGGCAGCATAATCTTCTCCCTTTGTTGTTTAGGAAATCAGAACCATTATATATTCGGAGTTCAGATTGCTGCTAGTAGCTGCTGTTATGGTGACATCTAATGGTCTGACAAGAACGTGCTATGCTCTATTTCAAAGAGTCTTTCCTAAAAGGCAGAAAACCTGAATGCCTTGCTTTAGAAACAAAGACTTACCTGTTGCCAGGTAATAAAATACAAAAATGAAGTGTTTAAAAAAGAGATTGTTTTCATTTCAAAAAGTGAACCATTTGCCTCTTTAACCAATATTTTAATATGTACAAAGTATATGAACAAAAAATGTACAACAAAGATATTTTATATTGAATGCATTTAAGTTAGTAAAGTATTGACCTGGTTAAAAGTCTAGGCCTTGTCCACAGCATTAGATAAAAGGGGGCTCCAAAAGGTAAAGAAGTTTATCTTTATAGGTAAACTTATTGTGTCCATTTTTCTAATGTGATATTTAAAGGTAAGGCAGGCATCTAATACATTTTGAATTGTATAACAGGAGGGTGAAGAGACAGATTGGGCCTTTTTTTTTAGATATACTGTCTTGGGAGAACCTGGGTGATCCAGCAAACCTGATACGGGTTTCTTAAAAATCATTTGCTATTAGCTGGCAAATATTTTCAAATATATGATAAAGTTTGCTCAGTGGTTAGCATTGCGGCTTTTACAGTGATGGGTCCCAGGTTTGAATCTCGGCCAGGATGCTATCTGCATGGAGTTTGCAGGTCCTCCCTGTGTGGGTTTCTTCCGGGTACTCCGGTTTCCTCCCACATTCCAAAAACATGCAGTTAGGTTAATTGCTTTCCCCCAAAATTTCCCTTAGACTGTGATAATAACATATGACTATGGTAGGGACATTAGATTGTGAGCTCCTTTGAGGGACAGCTAGTCACACGAATATGGACTTTGTACAGCGCTGTGTAATATGTCGGCACTATATAAATTCTGGGTAATAATATTATATTCACCAAGATTTGGATGATTATTATAAATATGGAAAGAAATGTTTGTCTTTTCTGCAACTCATAAGGGTAAGTCAGGAGAGTTACACAAAAAAAACATTTTTAAAGGTCAAACTCTGAAAATATTTATTTATATGTATGTGTGTGTGTTTACAGAGACATGAGTCACACGCTGTGTATAACCTCATCTGCACTGACACAGAATGTAAAATTTAAAATAAATTACTTGAAGTTGTTTTCTACAAGATCCTCTACTGAGAATTTATGTCTGTTTTATCATTCTTTGGTAAGAGTATGTAATTTCCGCAGAGAACATGACAATACACTGTGCACAGTGATCCATATTTGTGAATACCTCTGAGAACAATAGAGAGACAAATCATTTCTCTAACATTAAGACTTGAGCTAGAAAGAAAAAAAACATCTGTTCTATTTGTTTTATTGGGTATTATCCCACTTTTCTGCTTTCATTTAGTTTGTGAGATTTTATTATCCAAAAATGCATCTTAAAGTCAGTAAATGAATTGAAAGGCTTAGGATTAGTGTGAAGTGAAGGAGCGGATGTGTATTACCTGACATATCTGCCATGTAATCAGAATTACACCCAGTTGGATTTGCAGATCATATTTGTTTTTTAATTTAAGAATACCAGAATAAGCAGATTTTTTAATGACTTATTAAATGTTGGTCACTGTAGCTGTACAAAGAATCCTATTTGAAGAGTCCTACAGTTAAGTCCTAGAAATGAGGCAAAGGAGAAGTTTAGTCTGGCGGGATGTTACATTCAATTTACAATAAACCTTGTTGAAATAGTAATGAAATAATGATTCAGCCCTGGTGCAGTCTGAATTGGCAACTTTGTTAATAATTTAAAAATCTGGACAGCTATTTCCTTGCAAACAATAGGGTTACATACATATCCAATTATATATCTTTGGGCAAGTTTGATTCATTTATATAGAAAGTCATTACAAATAGTCCTTGTTTACTTAGTTTACTGTTGTGGAATGTTTTAAAATGTTAATTAAAAATAGTATTATACATGGTGAGTCCCAGCAGTATATAAAGAACTGAGCAGATTAAAGTATGTGCAGGAAGTAACTAAACCCAGGAAGAATGATTGTAGTTTGTGTTGATGTAACCAAGACATGGTACATGAGATATCAGACAAATGTGAATGGCAGGCAATAGGCCCAAAAAAGTTAAGTATTCTTGATAATACAAAGCTTTCTAGTAATGATACAGTTAATGTATGAAGTATTACATACTAATGTATTCAATGCTTTATTTTCCTCTTCCTTTATAACACAATGTAACACTTGGAAACATCTAGTCACACACTGGACAAAACTCCAAATGATTATGCTTAAGTACCCTGACCTTTGTTCTGTAAGTTTTGAAAGCCGTGTTGGATGCATTTCTACATTATGTAAAATCAAAACTCCTTAACATTAAGAAAGAACAGGCTACAACAGCACTCAGATTAATCTGTACTAATAATAAAAACATAGCAAAATAAAAATGATGGCTATGGATAAGAGAGTTGAATTCACTGTCTTGGACAAACTATGAATTTTGGGGTGAGCTTGGAAAAAGTTGGAGTAGGAATGAATTTTTTGATGTCTGATTTTCCAGTAGGGCGGTATGTTTTCTTACATATAAAATATATTAGTCTAAGTATTCTGGTGTGGCTACTTTGTTCCTCTACTCTGATTCTGCTTTCCGTTAAAGGTCCATCAGATCACATACAAAAATGGTTAAGATTACTTACAATGCAAGCCGTTTTAATAGCAAATGGAAATTATATTTCTGTACAATTCTGTGGAATGTTTGTTTATGCAGCATACACCACACAGAAGTAAATGAAGGACCTTTATGAATAACATTTTCTTAATACCTAAAGTGATATCATAATTTGGCAAGGGTCCCCTTTTTAAAAAATAATTAATTCAAGTGAGTCTTTTGATAAATATAGTGGTGAATTTACCCTGGGTCAGTATGCAACCACTTAAAAAGGGTTCCTCAAGCCAAATGGCTAGGAATTCACTAGAATTGTTGTAGAGAAGGGCATAACCAGTGATCGAATGCAAAGGTGTACCAGAAGATTTTAAATTGTGGTTGAACTGAATATTCATGATATAGGAGCATATATATTCAAGATATAGGAACATTCTAGGCATCCACGAAATTCTTTTCAGACATCATTACATCCAGATGGGGACCATGACTAGGGGTAGCTCCGAAGCCTCCCTCCTCACTCCACCCTATACTAATAAACGCACTTACACCACATGTTAGAACAAATTGGCTGGAACAGCCATTCTTTATGAACACAGATTCTTTCTCATTAACCAACAGTTTCACTTTATTTTCATGTTTCACTGTTTTTTTACATAACACACATAACAATTTATCAATATTTAACCACAACTTAATCAAACCCATTTTAACCACTTGACCTTTTTTGGCTGCACTTCCTGGAAGGTCTCCAAATGGCTTGCCATTTTTTGCCACAACCCTGGCTTGGGTGCTGATATCAGCTATTTGCCAACAGCTGCCACCCTTCACAGAATTGCTTATTTACTACTCATTTTAAAACTTAAAGCAAACCAATACCACAGATGGGTTCCCCACACTCCACAGCACTTACCAAATCTTTGCCTTCCGGAAACTCAGCCACCAACTGTAACCAACCTTATATTTGCCCTTGCCCCTTTTTCACATCTCCTTGTTCCCTTCCACTCCCTCTTACTTACCCAATCATGTCACTAACCCCTCTCTTTCCTGAAGCTTCTTTAACCCACACCTTGCCATGAGGCTCTGGGCCCCCCGTCATGCAGGCCTTGCACCTATACTCCTGGCTTCCTTTAGGCTCCAGGCAGGTGAATTTACCAGTAAATCAAGAAGAAGTAAATTTTGCTTTTTATGTAGGGTTATTGTAAAAATACATTATAATAATAAAGTATAATAAAGTATATTCATTTTCCTCACAATTCCATTCCTTTTTATATTGGAAATTAGAAAAAGAGTGGGCTGAAAGTTTTATTCTCCCAAATTATTTTTTATTTGGCCAAACAAACCCCTAAGGTCATCAACTTTTAATTTTCTTTCTCTTATTTTTCTTTCACTTTCATGACAGAATTTTAGCTACTTGAAGTTTAGCTGAAGTGTCTCCCATTTCCTTTTATCGCTGCTGAGATATTTCCGCTTCTTAAGTCCACTTGTGCTAAATTTAATTGATTGGACATGATTTGGAAAGGCTCACACCTCTCTATTGGAAGGCTTTATGTATATCAGAGAAAAAAATAAGCCAAATCTTGGGAAGGCAACAAAAAATTCTGCTACACTGAAAGTTCCAAAAAGTACTCCATAATTCACAAAAGGAAGAAGTTTGGTACAACCAGGACTCTTATATCAAATCTTACAATGTATGCATGGAGAATTTAAATGTACTTTTACAAATACTATCAAAACCCCATTCATTATTAATTAATAAATGCATGATAACAACAAAATCGCATTAAGACAACACCTCCATACAATCCAACATTTCCAATAGCTGAAAAAAATCTTCTCTAATCATGTTGGAGAAATTTTAGGTAGGTACATAAACAGTGTTGTCATATCATGAGAAACCCCCCCCCCCAAAAAAAAATAAATAAATAAACATAATAAGTATATCATAAGATGTTTTTTCCCCACTCACTGAACACTACTTGGTAGCTATAAGGTGTGGGTATATAATTTTAAATGTCTGTCTATTACCTCCTACATAACAATATATATCTTCACTGGTATTTAGTTCTTAATCATACCAATCAGAATATGCATTGATAAATGTTTATGTTTATTTAGAACTATTTATAAAGACTCCTTGTCTTTAAACTGCTCTTCTAAAAAAGCCATAATAGGTGAAACGCATCAGGAACGGAGATACTCATATATGTAATAGTGAATAAAGAAGATTTTATTCAGCTATTTGAAATGTTGTATGGAGGTGTTGTCTTATTGTGATTTAGTGTTATCATGTATTTATAATTCCCCTCAGTATAAAACACATGAAAGCCCACTTGAAGTTTTCAAATAGCACCTGAAGACTCTCAGACTGTGAACAAGATGCTCTGGTCTGATGAAACCAAGGATGAACTGTTTGGCCTCTATTCTAAACCTTATGTCTAGAGTAGACCAGGTACCTGCCAAATGCCATCCCAACAGTGAAGCATGGTGGTGGCAGCATCACACTTGGGGTGTTTTTTTTAGCAGTGGGGACTGTGAAACTGGTCAGGGTTGAGGGAAAGCTGAATGTACACAGATGTCTCAATTAAAATCTCCTCCACGGTGCTCAGGACCTTACACTGGGCCGGAGGTTCACCTTCCAACATGACAATGACCCAAAGCACACAGCAAAAACAACCCAGGAGTGACTTGGGGACAACTTTGTGAATGCCATAAAATGGCCCAGCTAAAACTCTGACATTAACCTCCCTAGCGGTTCATTTCTTTCCGGTTTTATATGTCTAAAAGCGGTACATTGTTTTTCATTAGAATTTATTTTACAGTATAATATAATAGTATGAGTATAATAAAGTTTGAAACACAAAATCATTTAAAAACAATAAATTGAATAAATTAAAAAAATCTATATATTTAAAAAAAAAAATTAATTAAAAAAAAAAATACATATTATAGTCATAGTATTATACATACTGTAAAATAAATGTTCTTGAAAACAATGTACTGCTTTTACACATAAAAATTCAATGTATTGCATTCAATACAGTTATTTTGAATGCAATACAAATGGATTTTGAATTTCCCGCCCCGCCTGGCTGGGACGTACACACGCACCGACGTCACCGGGAACTCCCTGGTGACTCATCAGGTGCAGAAGCAGGAAGAAGACGGAAATTGCTGCGCTGGCGGATCAGGTAAGTGCTCTATTTACTAACCTTCCATAGGTGTTCCAACCCCGAGAGTGGCTCGGGGTTACCACTTGTAGCAACTTTTTTCCACCCCGAGTTACTCTCGTGGTTACCGCTAGGGAGGTTAAACCTTATGGAGCCTTACTGACTTAAAAATGGCTGTCCACTGATGGTCCCCATTCAATCTGATTGAGCTTCAGAGGATTTGCAAAGACTAATGGCAGAAAATTCTCCAATCCAGTTGGGCAAAGCTTGTTGCATTCAAAAAGACATAAAGCTGTAATTGCTGCCAAAGTGCTTCAACTAAGTACTAAGTGAAGGGTCTGAATACCTATATAAATGTGATTTTTCAGTTTTTCTTTTATTCCTTTACTATATTGTCTCCATTTCTGTTTTCACTTTGTCATTATGGGATACTGGGTATAGCATCAGGCAGCAACATAACAACATTGAAAAAAGTGAAGGGGTCTGAATACTTTGTGAAGCCACTGTATGTTCCTGTGTGTGTATATATATATACCTTGTAACCTATTTAGTAAAAGAATTGTTAAAAGAACACGTTGCTGCTGTACATATGTTTGTGCAGTTTTGCTGTCATTTGCAGCAACACTTTTACTAACTTTGCTGGTGATATGGTTCTTATACATTTAGATTTTGATGGGTTATGAATTTGGTATGTGATCATAGCTTTTTCTGCAAAACACCTAAAATATCAGTTATTTTTATTTCTACAGCTTTAGGCTTCCTAGAGGCACAAAATAACAGTTATAGCTACTTACAGGATGATGTTATTGCTCAAGAATGTGTATATCTAACCTCACCAAAATGTACCAGCACCTCTTTTATATTGTGTGCTCATTGACAATTAGAGTATAGAAATCAACCCAAAGGAGTTTGCTAAAACCTAAGTTCCGCTTGCAGTTCAATATTACATTTACTAAATTCCTAAGATTAGAAATAGATCCTCTTATGACTATATATACAATCAGCCAGTGTAGTTAAAATAGATTGCAGGCATTTGGATTCCCCTGGGATTTAGTTACTTAAGCTGGCTGGAAAGTTTTACCCTTATACTTATTGGTGGGACCAAATTGTTTTCAGTGGGGTTAGGTTGTCAGTAGGGTAGCCCTAATTCTTGTTCAAGGGGACAGTAGGTACATTTTGGCTGGCGACAAATTTAAACACATCCAGATCATTTTCATATTCAACAAACAGGTGTGGGTGGTTTCCTAAAGGAGAGTAAGTTGTTCACTTTGCAAGGAATAATTTACTTAGTTTAGTGACTGAAAAAAACAATAAAAATTATGTGCAAGCAAATTTGAAAAAAACATAATTTATGCTTGCTCATGCTTGAATGGCTGAGGTCAGCAGACCTTCACCTCATTCACTAAGTTCAGTTAGTTATTCCCTTGCAAAGTAATATTTCACTTTGCTTAGTGCATAAAACAAATACCATTAGTAAGTCAGTCGCATAATGCTTAGTGGTTGTGTATAGAACAGCTTCAACTGCCATGCAGGCATGAGCCATGCTAGAGGAAAATGTTTCAGGTTCCGAAATTAGCTTAATGTTGTCCTATAATATAAAGAATTTCAACCAAACAACATATTTAATTGTTTATTTTTTCGAAAAAGGAAATAAATCATGTTCGTATTAACGTCAATTCATATCCCATTGTGTAAGAAGCTGATTCATAAAGCTTGACTTACAATAGAAGGAATGTCCACATTTGCTATGGAAATATTTTTTGTCAAGAGAACTGATGTGTTCATCTGTTCCTGAGGGGCCCTAAAATAGCACTACCTCGACATTATAACATGAAAGTAAAGTTGCTAAAATTAATAAGCTTTTTATTGCAGAAAGAAGAATTTTCCAGCTGTTAGGGAAAAAAAAAAAGAAAAACTCCCATGCGGGAAGTTTTATTGGTAAATTACATGAAAAAGGGATAACCCTGATGAGAAAGCAAGCGTCATAAGAGATGAGGAAGCATGATGAAAAATAGCTTTTATGAACTTAGGATCTGACTAAAGGAACATTCCCACTTTTTTATATAAACCATGGAGTCAATTTGGAAATTGCAAACAGACAAGAATAGATTTGTAGCTCAAACTGATTTGAACCTTGTAAAATAACTACTCTAAGAAAAAAGAGCTTTCTGATGAAAAATACTTCATTGTGGGTTGCTACATTTTGTTTCTTTATAACCAGGTACTACTATGTAAAAACACCCTCAGCATTAATTGTAAATGCTACTGAAAAAGTTTGTAGCCTTTTCAACCATAATTTGCACTTTTAATAAAAAGATCTCCTAAATCTACAAGTCTTCTTAAATATGTTTCTATAACGAAATAACGCTACAGTATTAGTTTTAGAAGCTCCATAATTTATTATTAAAAGCTATCTACCCACCTCCAATGCAACATGTGCAAAAGACTTCCACAGCTTTCTTCCCTTTTTGACAAACACGGTGTTCTGTCAACTTCAGACAATTACCATGATACAGGTTTATGATCAAATAAAACACTAGCCTTTATTGCAAGGACTCTTAGCAATGACAAAGACGACCTGTGCCCATATTGACCAATCAACCTTTATCTTTTATTTTCACACTAAATAAATAAACTGTCCATCCAGCTAAATGTGTAGATTGACTTTTACATTATCATTTTTACAAATACAGCATTGAATTTTAAAAATTCATTGTAAGTATCAGCTTTGTAACCTTTTTCCATTTTAATTGCAAAGTGCTATTTGTCCATTTTCCCTTTCTATAATTAAACCTGTTTCAAATGACAAATTTTTAATTGTGTGCTTTACTATTGTAAGGTATCACTAGGTATTCAAGTACATTTGTACTACATTTGGCCTAATTGTGTATGTGTTGTATGCCTTCCCCGACTGTGTGTCTTTGTGTAGTGGGAGTGATTAGCTTTAAATCCACTCACCGCAGAGAGGTAATTTAGGCTTTCAGTTCAAATTTCAGGACACATTGCCCACTTTTATTAACAAAAACTCATTAACACAAGCAATATCCACATATATCCCTTCCCGGGGATCCATGTCATCACAGTATGGCAGGAAAACACAAATTTAATTTTCTATCTCTGACACACTTCAGTAAGTTAGTGGTCACACAGACTTTGCACAACCTCCTGGGCTCCCCCAACATGCAGGCTACAGTCTGATAGACAAGCTCCTTTCTTTTATCAAGGGCCAGGTGCTCCAGAACCGTACTCAATCTCCAACCCGGAAATGGAATGGAGTGCCTGGCCGACCCATTCCTTCAAGCATACTCCAAGCCTGGATCCTAAATAAGGAGCTGCCATTCAGAGCAAAACACTTACTGACAGCCTTAACTAGGCCCTTTAATTCTTTTTAAAGGTGAAATTGAGGTAACATAATGGCAAATACTCTCTGATAGTGGTATGCCATGTTTCACTGTACTACAGTATGTATATGTGTCTACTCCTGTGTCTGTGGTTGTGCATGTGTGTTTTCCCCATTGACTGTGTTTGTACCCTGAATGTGTGTCTGGGTCTGGTTGAACCGTGTTCATTTCAGCACTGACTATGTGTTTCTGCTGCGATATTGCAGCCACTATATGGCTGATGGGCTAATGGTAAAATATGCTGTCAGTAGTAGATGGTGAGAAGAAAAAAATAATGCCCTGTGTGAAATACGTTGATTGGAATATTTCACACAGGGCATTATTTTTTTCTTCTCACCATCTACTACTGACAGCATGTTTTACCATTAGCCCATCAGCCATATAGTGGCTAAGTTCAGTGATATTACACATTTAACAGTAAATAAATATGTCACTAGCGTTTTTATTAGCTTATCATTATGCAGCTTAAAGAAAAAGTATGTTACTGTGAGTAGACATATATTAGAGTGTGATTGATTGAGTCATTTAGTTTTGTAGAAAAAGTCATATGACAAAGTTCACCCCACACCTGCTCCCCCCACAACTACCTTCTCTACCCAAGATATTGCCACCTACTTTAGAGATAAAATCATCAGATGTCTCACCAGGCCACTCCAACCATATCCACCCCTTCTATCTGTAAATCATCACTAACCTCCCTCCTTGAAGTCTCTTCTCTCATAACTTCAATGTACTACATGTCCGCTTGACCCAATTCCCTCTAATCTACTTCGTGCCCACTCCTCCACCCTGGCCCCCACCCTAACCAAACTTTTTAACCTCTCCCTTTCTACTCTGCTTTCAAACATGCCATATATCTCCCGATCCTGAAGAAACCCTCACTGGACCCCTCCCTACCCTCCAACTACCGTCCTATCTCCCTTCTCCCATATGTCTCCAAACTTCTTGAACGCCTTGTCTACAAAAGACTCATACACAGCCTTCCCACCTACCTACCTGATACACAGCCTTCCCATCTACCTACCGACCTACCTATCTACCCCATACACAGCCTTCCCACCTACCTACCCGATACACAGCCTATCACCACTCCTCTTTTGCTGCCTTTTTTTTGCAGTTCTCTTCCTTGGCTTCCATTTAACCTTAGAATTGAATTCAAGCTCCTGTGCTTTGCCTTCAAATCCCTCAGCAGTTCGTGTCCCAACTACCTACTGTAAGGCCCTGGTGCCCACCAGTACTCACCAGATACCAGTCCCCCAATCTAACACTCTTCATTCTTAACTTCTCACCTATAGCCCCCACTCTGCCTTGGGAAACTGGTTACCTTTCCCAGAACTTGGTTGCCCCCAGGACATAGTGAGCAAGGAATGGTGTCTGGGGAGGGGCTGGCGGAGGACCAGGAGCCCACAGATAAAGCAGTACCAAGACTACAAAATGAGACAAGTCCAGAATACAGAGTCATACACAGATAATTCATCCACCAGACAAAGTGCGTAAGGCCAAACACAAGCAGAGTCGAGGTCACAGGCAAAAGGTCAGTCCAGGCAGCATAAACTCACAGGGTCAGAAATAGGCAAAGTCAGCAACAGTAAATAAGACAAAAATCTCTCCAGCAGATATTTGCACAGTTAAATGCTACAACAGGCCCTAGTGACTGGGAGAAGAAAGGCTAAAAAGTCCCAGCAGCCAATGGCAGTGCAGGACTGAGTCAGAAGCAAATTGCCTCTAAAATCACCTTCAGCTGTGCACAGCCTCACAGAGTGTGCGGGGGATGCTATAAATACATATGGCTGCACGGCTAAAGGGAAGCAGGGGCTGCAGCAAATGTTACCACTACACAAAATTAACAGTGTTTAATACTGCGAGGGCGCACAGCATGGGATCCCCGGGCAGATAAATCTCCTAATACCTACCTGGTACACAAATCCCTCCATAGGTATTGTCCCACCTACCTACCTGATACACAAATCCCTCCACAGTCCTTGTCCTAACTACCTACCTGATACACAAATCCCTTCACAATTCTTGTTCCACCTACCTACCTGATACACAAATCCCTCCACAGTTCCTGTCCCACCTACCTACCTGATACACAAATGCCTCTACTTCTATTGTCCCACCTACCTACCCGATACACAAATCCCTACACAGATCTTCCCCCACCTACCTACCCGATACACAAATACCTACACAGCTCTTGTCCCACCTACCTACTGGATACACAAATCCCTCCACAGCTCTTGTCCCAGCTCCCTACCTGATACACAAATACCTGATACACAAATCCCTCCACAGTTCTTGTCCCACCTACCTACCTGATACACAAATCCCTCCACAGTTCTTGTCCCACTTACCTTTCTGACCTAATAAAAATCCCCCCCTAGCCGCTCTCTCCGCTCCTCCAATGACCTACTAATGACTTCCTCACACCAAAACCCCCTCCTATTGTATGCTGCTTCCCCCACCTCTTAGACTTTTCGGGGCAGGGTCCTCTCCTCCTGTGTCACTGTCTGTATTAGTCTGTCATTTGCAATCCCTATTTAATATACAGCACTAAATAAATACTGTTTATTATAATATTGAAAGTTTAATTATGTAGAAGGTAACTAATAAGCCACATTGTTTCACCTTACATGTGTAAGTAATCCTATAAAAAAAAAACAATTGTGTGTGTGTACTTCAGACCTCAGTCTTTTTACAGATTACTATAAACATACATTGAAAGCAGTTTGAAAAGAAACATTATTTTTCAAATTATATAGCTTTGCGTGATTCAACATTGTGAAAGATTTATCAAGATACAAAGGCAAATTTTTATAGAACAGGAATGTGTGCCCAGTGCTAGCATGTTGAATTTAACAATCATTCTTTTAACATTTCATCGCCAGGAAAATGAGGAAAATATCTTGTGACATGCAATATTGAAGTTGATTGGCATTTTGCATTTTGGGAGAATGGAAACTCTTATGAAACCAACACCTTCTTAATAGTTTTGTCCTCTTCACTTGTAAACTTTCTGTGCCAAAACATTCTTGTATTTTTATCTCTTCTCACATATGTGGGTTGCTACACAATGTACCCTAATTCCCTACAAACCTTTATTTATGAGCCTTGTTATATAAATCACCACAAATAACACATTGAGATGGATAATGATGGATTTCACATCTGTTAAATGTCAAATTACCAAAAAGAACATTTAGCATTTATAGACAGGTGCAGATAGAACATGAGAGACCACAATTAATACCAAATGGACTTAAGTTAGGATAGTCTTTGCACTAAGATGACTTGACCTTTAAAATGTCAATGTAAAATCATCAATTTACTCAGATATTAGGAATTTGGTACTCATTGGCCAGTACCAAATCTGCATGCATCTCATCTTCTTCAACAGGATTGTCATCCACTCTTGCTGCCATCTTAACTGTGTATCTAATTGTGTACCAATTCCATCTGCATGGCACGTGTATGGCATGCTCCACATGTTACATAGACTTATTGCACAAATTTGAATTTGGCCATAGTATTATTTGTTCACTATCCCTTTGTTCCAACTGATTGCACAATTGATGCCTCAAGATGAACTCTTGTGATTAGGAAAACTCGTTGAGGTTAGCGGCAAAGGGCATCCGGGGGCGTTAGCTAGATTAGTTTTGGAAACATAGGAACACCTGCATTGATTCCCTTTAAAAAATTACACCACAAATAGAGTTTTTGGATTCCTTTGAGATGAGAACAATAAAAACATCCTTATAAGTGGTGTTCCCGCTCTGCTTTTTGTTCATCTAAATCAACCATGATTATATAAAGAACTTCTTGGAGTGGCCCCTGTCTGTGCTGTCAATCTGTGTCTATCAGATGCAATTTAAAGAGACACATGGACCAATACGAGCATCCTATACCTATAACTCTCTGCCTGTTGACAGTGGGAATATCATAGTGGGTGCCCATGCAGGAGATACTCAATAGTATGGTGTATGCTTTTATGTAATAGTTTATTGTCATTTTGTATTTGAATTAAAGTTTTCATGATTTTTATATCAGTAATTCTGCCCTTTGAAATCCTAAATTGGATTTTCTATTTTTTTCTCTGATTTTAACTAGGGATGTGGCCTTGGAAAGATGAGATATAGAAGAACTCTAAAGCCGCATACACACGTGCAATTCTTGTTGATGGAAAGGATCTTTCCTGATCAGCAACGGAGCGGCACCCTGCTGCGTGCTCTCCCCCTTCCCTTGCATTAGGATCGCTCGTCGTTCATCATTTGTGGATCTGCCAGGACGGATCCACGGATGATGAAGGACGTGGGCTGTACACACGCCAGATTCTCGCCCGATATCTGGCCGATTATCGGGCGAGAAAAATTTGACGTGTGTACGTAGCTTAATACTTTTTCTTATCTATTTAAAATCAAGCATGGACACATGCCCAAATTTCAAGTGCAAAAGTTAAAAGTGCTTTGGGAATTATTCCAGGGAATTGGAACAAATTTGGAATCACCAGTACATTTTGCAATTTCTACACTTTGCAATTTTCTTAGACCTACAGAATGATTCTCCATCAGAAACCTCCTGGACTTCAACACAACCTCGGCCGCTTTCATCCTGAAATGTCTTTTCACCAAGGCACCTTTCGGACTTTGATTCATCCATTCCCACACCTGGAACTCAATAGGCTTACAAGTCTCACTACAATCCACATTACAGCCATTGCTCACATAGACTTCTGTTTGCCATATTGCTTAATGTGCTCCATTGGTTCACTAATATCTGTTTCAATGTATCATTCTTCCTGTACTTGCTCTGATCCCTTTCCTCTGTCTGGTAACTCCTTTTCTGCCCGCTCCTTCACCCACCTGCTTTCTCTGTCTGTACTGTTGCACATTTTCTCTATACTGATTGCTGGTGACATCTCACCCAGCCATGGTTACCCCCACATAATACCTCTTCCCTACATTTTCACCAAAATACTCCCTGCTCCCAACCTCATTCCTATTTTAATAACTCGCAAATTTTTACCCATTTCTTCTCTCATGTTTGCCATCTCATCATGGATGTCTGACAGATTTCTGAAACTCAACCTGAAACTCAATCTGAATTAAACAGAATTTATCTCCCTACCCTCACATTCCAAATCTCCCCTCTGACTTATTTATAACTATCAATAACACTAATGTTCAGCCTTCCCCTCAGGCATGTTGTGTTGGTGTCATCCTCAATTTTGCCTTCTTCTTTACCCCCCACATCAAGAATATCTTAAGGTCCTGCCACTTTCATTTGCGCTACATCTCCAAAATTCACCATTACCTGTCCCCTGATATCAATATGAGGAAATATGCCAAACTCAAATATAAATATCTTAATTTTAAGCAACAATATCAAAAATATTTTTGCATAAATTCATATAATATACTAAGCAAGGCCAATAATCAAAAACCCTTCACCATGTACGGAGAACTTTTTCAACAATCAACCAATATAACAAAATCTAAGGAGTGTATAAAGGACAGACAGAGAAAGCAGCTCACCCTGAGAAGGGAATTACACCAAAGAAAAACACCATGTTCTTCCACGCCCTCATCAATGCCCGCTTCGCCATTCTCTTCTTCTTAAGACCAACATTTTCCCCACCATGTGCATAATATCTTTCACTACCACCTCAACATGAAGGATTTTTTTTTTCATATGCATACCTGATACCATGGATAGCTGATAAATCCTCAAGTAAAGTTTACTGTAAAAGGCGAGCCAAGTCCGGTCCCTCAACTTTAGTGGAATCCTTTTTATTCCAAAATAATCTCATCCCCCCACCCCCTGGAATTAAGCAATCCCTTAAGGTCAATGACCCATAAAAGAAAGAATACAAAAATCCCAAGGGCGGTTTTTAAAGGCCTCTGATGTGATCTGCCATTGCTTCAGTATTTTAGACTCAGGGTAACAGAAGCTGTAAGCCGTCCTGCTGGATCCTTGGCTTTTTCACATTTCCGTCAAGTTTCCTAATCATGCAAAAAAGGCTTGAACCAGGACTAGAAAATGACCACCCATCCAGGAGGCTTCTCTGCAAGCATGTTACTAAAATAAAACTTAATAAACAGCAGAGAAAAGAAAAAAAATGGGTTGACCATACCTGGGCCACCCTCCCTTCTGGTTGGTAAGTCACATGCTGCTTCACCAGGTTCATCCGGTTTGATCCAAGTAAGTTTTGATCAGATCAACCCTTTCTATGTATAAAATTCTCCAATCTTTCCACTTTACCATCTTGGCATTTGCAGTCTCCAGCTTACTTTCCCAGTAAGGCAGATTATAATCAAATGGCCCAAATCAAATATCTAAGATTTTGACTTCCTGAGGTTCTGGAAAGAAATCCCGGAGATCAAAACTTTCACCTTCCCTATCCATCCAGAAAACTTTACACTTGGATCTTAAAACCCAAGCCCACTGCATACTGTACATTTTCTGAGACTACCACCTGCATGTCATCTGTCCCAGAGATATCACAGACATATCATCGGCATAGGTGACTATTCTCAAAGGGGGCAATGCCCAAAGGAACCCTGCACAATGGTCAACTCTCTAGCCTTCCAGGGGTCAATTGTGAACACGTAGAGCAGGGGACTTTTTCACTCCTAAACTTATTTCAAAAGATTTACCAATGCAGCCATTCATAAGTGGGAAGCTTCCTGCCATGTCATAGAGGAAATCAATACATTTGGATTGTAAACTGTATCTGCCAAGCAGAAACCAGAGATATCCATGATTCACCAGATCAAAAGCTTTTGCCTGGTCCAATGCCAGCAGATACTTCCTCCAATCTGCAGCCCTTCATCTTTCCAAGGACTCCTGACTATCTAAAACCACTGAGAATGGACTTCTACCTTGAATCGAGCAGTGCTGATTGCCGGATAAAAGGTTGCCTGCCACTGACAACAAGAGCCAGAAGAAAATGTTTGCCAGGACTTTTCTATCAACATTGAAGAAGACTCCACCGCACGAACCTCAGTGAAAAAAAACTATTCTGCTCTCACTAGTCCCTCCTAAATGTGAACCCTGTGTTGTCTGGGTAGCTCATAATGTGCACATCCACCAGACCTGCCAGTCTAATCTTGTTTCTGAAAATGTTCCTGTTCTTAGGCCGAATAATACTGATAAAATCCCCTCCAAAGACAATCTGTTGGGAAGTAAAAGCAAGGACTGAACTATGTTGAAGAGGCTTTTCCTGTTCCATTTTGTCTGAGGCCCATAGGGGTTTATAAGGTGCAGGTCCTGTCCACAGCATCTATTACCATAAACCTTCCCATTTCAACTTAAATTATCCAAAAAGGGGTTAAGTGATGAGAAGTAGGGGACACTATTGGCTACCATAGGTAGGCTTAAAATCTTTTGATTTCTACAATTAATTAGCATCTTTAGCAAAGTTACATAGTCTCCTCTGTTTGTTTTTTTCCAAAGTCTGCTGTCTGCTCTGTTTGCGGTGCATATATTTATAAACACCTTGTAACATCTTTAAAACAGCATTGGATATTTTGACCTCACAGCACACCTAGGAGCAGGCCACACCTAGCACAGTGATTGTAAGCTCTTTGGGGTAGGATCATCTCCTCCTTAGGTGTCACTGTCTGTTTCTGTCTGTCATTTGCAACCCCTATTTAATGTACAGCGCTGGGTATTTAAATCCTGTATAATTTTTATAATTTGGTTATTTAATTTGGGTTGGGGTCACAGTACACATTTAATCCACTTTAGATAACACTTGTAGCTTTATTCCTAAACCGGAGCACACAATTATTTAATTGAATGGTGAACTTTGAACTTAGGGTTAAGCCAAATTTAGGCGTGTATCTCATGACAAATTAAGGGACACCAAATAAGTCATAACAGATATTTCTGTTCATGACAGATTTACTTTCTTTTACCTGTTCCTCATCTACTGCACAATAGTGTATCACCATAATTACCACTATGAGGGATGCCACTTGAATCACAAAAATATGTAACATTTACACAGTGCCACCTTCACCCTGAAGAACTCATAGGATCTCCCACCTAACAACTGTATATTCAAATCTTGAATACTGAAGTGTTCCATTTATAGGGAGCGTGTACTATTAGTTATTCACAGCTAACACTGCTGCTTTGTTACATTGGTAATGCAAGCTCATAAACACCGTTTAGCTCAGTCTGTTTTTTAACGACACAATAACAATGTATCATCATTGCTTCTAGTTAAGCTACTGAAAACCCAAAACAGGCACTGTTTCTGTTGCTGATGATCATGAACTTTCTACCTGTAAACATATGGACACTAATGAAGTCACGGCATCAAAATAAGCAAATCAGAGACCAGCAACAATTCAAATTCAGAAGCATTGTCTGCCGTTCGCAGAATATAAAGCATGGAATTATTACTCTGTTCTGTTGAACTAAGTTTCAGACTTTAATTTGACCTTCATTTCTTATATCATAAAATTGATGACAAAATCAACTTGAAATTCTATACTCAACAACTTAATATTCAGAATTTGCATGAAAATAAAAGTATATATACCCAAACCACATATTTAACAATCTAGATTTGAGAACATATGAATATTAATTGTATAGTCTTTTCTATGACAATTCTCGTCTTTCCAGGTCATCGTGTATCTAGCAATATTTAGTCACATTCAGCTTTCCATGCTGCTTAATCAGTTATGGCGGTGCAGTAAATCCCCCGGCATTTTTATCCTCGCAACAAATACCTTTAATACAATCACCATGGGATGTGACACTGCAGATGTTGATTGTTTAAGATCAGGAGGTCTTTTTGGTCTTCTGAGGTGTCTTTGTACCCTCTAATTAAACCTACCACCACCTTATTACACTCTTCTCTCTCTCTCTTTTCTTCTTTCTTCTTTTATCTACTCTTCTATGCACTTGTGGATCTGTTTATTTTGTCTCCATCTTGCTTTTCCACTTTACATCCTGATCCCTAAAAATTAGTTCTACTGATATAGGGTCTTTTTTATGACTCTTCAAGCTATGTTTTACCATAGATACATAGACCCTTTTCTGTTTCACATTTTAATATGCAATATGTAATAATATATATGTAAATCAGCTAGACACACCTTAATTACACAGAACTTTGTGTAGCTTTACTCATCATGCCACAAACCTTAACATATTTTGTTGCTTTGCATCACTTGTTTTCACTTCAGTGAATTCTACATTCTTGTTCCTTTCTTCACACCGTATTAATTATCATAGTGAAAAGGACAGCTATCTCTAAAATGAAATTCTGAATAGGAAAGCCTTCTTCAGTTTGTCTTTGCAATCTAAAATTTTACCAAAAATGAAGACATTTCTGCAAAATGAGTAATTTATTTAAATCACAAGGAATCAATGGGCAAAGCAAAATAAAGATTTTCATGTTTGTTGTAAGGGTGCAATTAACTTTTAAACAGCTTAAAGGCAAGTTTGGAAGAATGACCTACTCGTCTCTTAATATAGTCCTGTATTGTACTTGAAACTTTAGGTCATGATTTTTATGCAACCTTTCATGCTCCTTCATGAATAATCCACCATACTCCCATTTCATTGCTAAATGCCCAGTCTGGATTTGCATGCAATTTAGTCCCCAAATAGAATAATTTTGTTCTCGATAAATGCAATTTTAACACATAAAGCCTTCATGACAATGTCTTTCTACCAGGTATTTAATGTTTTCTGAATATATAAAAAGCCCAATACTTGTACTGTGCTTCATCTTACTTTGCTTTATTGCCATATCACCACTCAAAATGTCACTGACAAAATTTTCCATTGCCACAGTTGCTTTAATGTTAAGAAACTGGCAAGGTAGCAAGCCCAATAAAGGGAATTCACATGCTGGCCAAAAGTACCAGATCTCTGTTGAATAATCTTCCTATTCTAAATCACTATAGTAGTGACTGGTGAATGTTATACACCTTCAAAAAGTGTAACGCTTTAAAAAATCTAAATTTCTGTCAACCTGAAGTGTATCCTGTTTTATGCCTTTCTCAGATTATATTCACTGAAGCCTACCTTCTAGTACCCAATTCTAGTCTAGCTTTGAACCCTGTTGAAAAGCATGGTTGTTAGACCTTTTTTTTTTACATAACAGGGCTGTCATTTGTTGCAATAAGTGATGCTTTATTTACTTTTTTTATACTAGATAACTCTAAATATATGGTCTCCAAATATATGGTCTCCTCCATGACACCATTTTTAATAGATTCTATTGTTAGCAAAAATTTACTGATACATGTCCTTTAAAATCAGGAACAATGAGCAAAGATCAATAAGGGAACTTGCCCATGATGGCTGTAAATAGTGGAGATGCACCAGTAAATACATAGGCTTCATTAATCAATCTTTATAAAAAAAATCAATGATATTGAGAAAGCAGAATTTTAGTTGATTTCCAAACAGACTGTTTACTTTTTTAAAACTAGTAATCATGTGGTATATGCTTGTCAAGCCTGGAACATTCAATGCTATCCCAACATATGCAATAATGTGTCCAAATGGGTTAGACTTGGTTTAATAAATCCTAACTAATACATATCTCAAATGCAGAACGGAATAACAGATGTTGCTATTAATATAGAACTAAAATAAGACTATTACTTTTCTTTTAAACAAGGGACATCTGGCAATAGGATATGAACTTACCAGACAGTAGGAGGTTTAGGGATGTTGAATGCAGACCTTTACAATGATTTGTGTGCAACACACAGATATTGATCTTTTGACATTTTATAATCAAATATATAGATATCCTCTTAGTTACCTTCCCCCTAACTGCACCCAAAGTGTGGCACATTGCACTTATTAACACTCTTAGTTGAAGCGTTATGACTTAAACTTTCTTTGTCACAGCAAAGCTTCTCACCCTAATTTGAACCAGACGAGTAGAAACATGTCATACTTGGATAAGCACCAGCTGAACAGGACACAAGAGGGTGGGTAAACTCTGCTTGTTTTAACAAATTTTAAGAAAACATTTCTAAGGGCATATTCCAGAAAAATACACTCACCATAAAGACTTCTAGCAAATGGTTCAGTGGGTGTTCAGCATTCTTCTCAGATATTGTTATAGAGTTCATGCAAGTAAGAAAATAGGAGTTTTGTTTGAGCAACCTGTTTATGCTTCCTGATTCTACCTATCATAAAATTTGGTGGATCAAAACGATCAAAAAGACCTATATTTAGCAAGGTTTACCTTAAACAAAGTTTAAAGAGGCACACTAAAATGACATAGAGACAGATTGTCCCTAAAGTGAATGTATAAAAATACTATTGTAAAATTTGTGCCTTTCAGCACTTATGTTTCTGTTGGATAATATTAATGCAAACTAAGGAGTAAAATACAGTAAAGTCCTAATACCAGACAAGGAATAGTAATATTGTCCATTCAGCGTGTTTACCCAAGCTACTTTTTGAATTATGGGTAGATAATCAATTACTCTATCATTCTAGTGGCAAGGCAAATTACTCTTCAGTTACTCTTTCGTATTTCATTGATCTAGGATAGAGCTGAGTTTTTTAGTTTGGTTTGGCTAAACTTTTTGTGAAACCTTGCCATTATTTCATATCTCAGAGACCTGTTTCCCTCAGTCCTGGATAAGGTCTCATGCTGCCTGTCAGCCATCTCATCATGGATGTCTGACATTCCTGAAACTCAACCTGGTTAAAGGGGAACTCCTCATCATCCCCCCTCACATTCCAAATCTCCCCCTGACATATATCTAACTGTTAACAACACTGTTATTCTTCCCTCCCCTCAGGAACCTTATCTTAGCATCACCTCTGCTCTCTAATTTACCCCCCATATTCAGAACATTTCCAGGTCCTGTCACTTTCACCTACACAACATCTCCAAAATCCGTCCCTACCTGTCCCCAGAGACCACCAAACTCCTTGTACATGCTCTTATCATCTCCTTATCATTTCCTGTCTGGACTACCTACTCCATACACAGTTTTCCTACCAACCCCAAACACAGACAGCCTTCCCACCTACCTACCCAATACAGAGACTTCCCACCGACCTACCCCATACATACCCTACCCACCTACCTTTCCCATACACAGCCTTTCTTCCTACCTACCCCATACACAGCCTTCTTACTTACCTACCCAATACACAGCCTTCCGACCTTCCTACCCCATACACAGCCTTCCGACCTACCTACCCCATACACAGCCTTCCGACCTTCCTACCCCATACACAGCCTGCCTTCCAACTTACCAACCCATACACAGCCTTCCCACCTACCTACCAAATACACAGCCTTCCCACCTACCTACCCCATACATAGCCTACCCACCCACCTACCCCATACACAGCCTTCCCACCTACCTACCCCATACAAAGCCTTCCCACTTACCAACCCCATACAAAGCCTGACTTCCCACCTACCTACCCCATACACAGCCTCCTCACTGCTATTATTCTGCTGTTGCATTTCTTTGTAGTTCTCTTCTTTGGCTTCCATTTCACCTGGGAATCAATTTCAAGCTTCTATGCTTTGCCTTCAAATCCGCTCACAGTTCTTTTACCTCTTACATTTCTGACATGGTAGAAAAATCCCCCCCTGCCGCTCTCTCCGCTCCTCCAATGACCTACTAATGACTTCCTCACTCATAACCTCATCACACGCACGGATACAAGACTTCTCTAGAGCTGCACCAACTCTCTGGAATGGTCTTCCTCATCCTATTCGGCTTGTTCCTACTTTCTGCTCATTTAAAAGAACCCATTTTTTTAAACTTGCCTACCTGTTTTCTTCTGTCTTTTGAAACCATCACTACTTTCATTCACTCCACATCTCCCCTCCTATTGTGTGATACTTCCCCCACCTCCTAGATTGTAAGCTCTTCGAGGCAGAATCCTCTCCTCCTCCTGTGTCACTGTCTGTATTTGTCTGTCATTTGCAACCCATATTTAATGTACAGCACTGCGTAATATGTTGGCGCTATATTAAACCTGTTTATTATTATTAATATTAATTAAAATAATAATAATATTAATAAAAGATTGAACACCAAACAGTCCCTCAAGTTGTAAGAATAGAAACCTTTTTGCAACATACCTGGTCATTAAATGTATTGCTTTGAAATGTTGAAACTATCTTATAACCCATTTTCTGTGGAAGCTACTTGGAGCAGTAAAGCTTCTATAGCATTACTTACCAGTAAAGAATTAAATTTGGCAACTTTAGGCTATTAATTGACTTCAATAAATGAAAATCCTATGGGCAAGAATAGCAGACAAACATCTGTGTTTTCTTATGTTACAGAATGGACACACATGGACACTTTGAAATTTCTTGGGTGACCATGAATTACAAAATTTAGGTACCCTAATTAACATTTAAAATATTCAAACATGGTAATTAAAATTTCAAAGGAAATGATAGCAATATTTGCATAGCCACACATACAAATTATAGAAGTATGTAGACAAAATAAAGGAAAATGTATTACTTACAAATTACTCACGATCAAACCTTTCCTGATAAGCTTCATGTCAGCACACAATGGTTTAATCCTTTTCCACTTCCACTTAGGACCTAACTTGATTAATTTAAGTGGGTCCATACACCTAGTGTTACGTATCTAGCTCTAGAAAAAAAGAAGAGCAGTTATATATGTGCTGACATGGAGCTTATCAGGAAAGAAAAATTACAGTAAGTATAAATTTTGCTTTTTCTTGATTGCTCAATGTCAGCACATGATGGGAACAACAGGCACACCCAGGGAGGTTCAAAAATACCTAAAGCTCACAAGTAAACCAGCAGAGAGACCTTTTTTGGCTAAAACTAACAGCAGTTCAGGCTGCCAGTTCAATGCAGTAATGTGCATGAGCAGGAGACAGTACAACGACACTAGAATAACCACTATGCAGGAAAAGGACATGCTATGAATGGGCTGTGACCCCAAAAGTATTTGTAACCATTTGTCTGATTAACAATGCTCATGGTTTGGACAACCTGAGAGGCACGGAGACCCTTTTATTCTTTTATAGCCCCCAAAGGAAAAAGGGGAGTCAAGCATTCAGGAGAGTACTTCTAATGTAAAGTTTGCTGGTCTGTTCACTATCTACTGGAAGAATATGGTGAGCGCAGCCTCCCGATTAGAGGAAAGGTTGGTGTAACGTTCAGGCTGAGGCCAACATAACTGCCCTGTCTGGAAAGAAAGGCATTAGAAAGATCCTGGGCACCCAAGATAGTCTACAAAACTCTCCTGGCCGCAATGACAGCCATGAAAAGTTTTGACTTCAGCGAGGCCAGGCCTAGTTAGATCTTGCCCCTGGTCTGTATGTGTCTGATACAAGCAAAATCGAGAACTAGATAGGTCCCCTTCGAGTGATCTAGCTTCCTGGGGATTAATTCTCTGCAATTGCTATAAGGAATTGAATAAATTAAGATGATGAGTGACCAACAGTAATCAATGAACGAATGAACCCTGACCTTTCAGGATAACCCAAGTCATACACCTAAAGAGGTTCCAGAGAAAGCTGCATTTGTGGGAACACTGCTCCAACAGTCCTTGGCGAATCCTATGGTATTAGGAAACCATGATGACTCTATGAATAACACACCACATTATGAGCAACTGCTGGAATTTAATGAGATTTGTGGCAGTAACACACAACTTGATCCAGAACTCATAAAGGGATGGTAAATCTAAAAAAAAAGGTCCCACAGAGTTGTGAACTCTGATTGCAGGAATTAGAGATCAGAGTGACAACCATTACATCATGGAACCCCAATTAGCAAGGAGAAAGCAAGGCCTCAAAATTATTGCAAAACTTATATATTATAGATGGTATAGGTTTTAGTTTTTCAAGATTTCACCACCCATTCATAGCAGCCTAGGGGCATCCACCTTTGCCTTTCATGATCCAGGACAGCAGGTGCTGTTTTTTTGTTTGGATGCAACAGGGGATCTTGTGAGAGGATCCCCTGTTGAGGGATTTCTGATGTAAAGACCATTTATTGATGACTACTGTCCTTAAAAAGGCAAACACTTTAAAAAAAAAACAATACACTTTATACTTAAATTTAAATATGTTCAGCTGACATGGTAATGCCCATTCCAGGAACTTATTTTCACAGGAAGAGGTTGAAAAAAAACTAGAAGTCTTTGGGAGGTCACATAGTTTCAGGATATTTGGGACTGTCACCCTTACTGGGCTAGGTCAATCTCCTAGAGCTATCTGCCCCAAACAATGTGTCCCCCAGTTGCTCTTACTGCCATCTCATGTAATTGTTCACTAATCAACTGAAAGGAAAGAATGACAAATGGGAAAATCTTGTCTTCTAATCTAATCACCATAGTCCGAAGGGTATAAGACTATATGAAGGGTTGCATGCAAGGCAAAGAGAATTCTGAAAGTCATAATGTGGAGGAACTGGGAAGTAGAAATATAATTGATGGACAGAAACCAATCCATTGGCAGAACCCTGGAGAAGGGAAGACTTATGGAGGCTTCATCTCCAAGGATCTGTTAATTGACTCATTTAGCTGTTTCATATCTATTATTATTTCACAGTATTTATATAGCGTCAACATATTATGGAGCATTTTACATAGTCATGTCACTAGCTGTCCCTCAAAGGAGCTCACAATCTAATGTCATGGTCATATGTCATTATTAGAGGATAATTTTTGAGGGAAAGCCGATTAACCTAACTGCATGTTTTTGGGGGATAAAATTGAAGTACGCGGAGGTAACCCACGCAGACCCAGGGAGAACCTCCAAACTCCATACAGATAGTGTCCTGGCCAAGATTTGAACATGGGACCTAGTGCTGCAGAGGTCAGAGTACTAACCACTGAGCCAACTATATCATAAATTTGAAAAGATAGGAAAAGATTTAGTGGAGATACAATACCTTTTATAATATTATTGTTCCAATGTTTAAATTAGTACGAAACAGTGTCAGGATAAAAGCTGTGTAGTTCATCACTGATCGGGTCACTATTGGTAGTTCAGGGTTGGGGTTTTTGGTCTTGAAATTGAGCTATCAAACAACATTTATTATTAATATTACCCAGTATTAATATAGGGCTGACATATTACACAGCACTTTACAAAGGCCCAGATACAAATCGGTGACTAAGTGCTGCAAAGAGTGCTAACCAGTGAGCCAACTATGACTGACAACATCAGTTTTTCTGAAATGAATGGGAAGAACCCATGAAACCTTATTCCTAAGGTACAGGGATGATTATTCCCTGTTATAACACGGTCTCCACATGCATCCTTTCCTCTACCAAGAGCAGGCCTCCTAAATTGTTCCTTTCTTGTATCATTAGGAATCTGTCCCAAAAAATGAATTCTTACTTCCTGCTGGTGGGTCTGGCAACAGCATAATCCTGTTTATCACTGCAGAGGTTCCGTCTCCTATAGGAAACTCTGCACCAACCTTGCTTGGAGATGGGGGTCTGCCATTCAGTTATGCTTTAACAAAGCATAACTCTGGCCCCATATCTGATTTTGTCAATGTATGTTTCCACTAGGCATATAGCAAATGGCAAACAGCTTCATTATTTCCCATTTTTTCAAACTTGCCTACCAGACTTCTTCTGTCTTTTGAAACCATCACTCCTTTCCCACTACATATCTCCCATCCTATTGTGTGTGAAATTCCCCCACCTACTAGATTGTAAGCTCTTCGGGGCAGGGTTCTCTCCTCCTGTATCGCTGTCTGTATTAGTCTGTCATTTGCAATCCCTATTTAATGTACAGCGCTGCATAATATGTTGGCGCTATAAAAATCCTGTTTAATAATAATAAAAAAATTATTCTTGCTGGCAAAATATGTCCTGGAGCCAACATTTGTAGAGTGTTTTCAGCAATCTCCTTTTTCCAGTGGAGATCCCTGCCCCAATTCACACTAAAGCAATAAGGGTTTACTAGTTGTCAGGGGGCCTAATTACATGAGTGCTATCTTCAGTAAGGGTGTTTTATAATGCAAAAGATATTTTACTACTCATACAAATACCTTGCTTAAAATAACATCCCAAATACATGCAGTTAAGGTAATTGGCTTCCCCTAAAAAAAAAAAAGCTACAGACTGTGTTAATGGCTGCAATAGGGACATAAGACTGTTATCCCCTTTGATTGACAGTTAGTAATATGACTATTGACTTTTTACAGTGCTACATAGTATGTTGGCACTATATAAACACAAGTAAATAAAAATACTTCTAAAAAGTCTTAGGAACATGCCTACAAGTAGTAATTTTCCTCTATATTAGTAACTGACAGTATCGCAGTAACCATTTTATATGTTTTAACCATTTTTCTACAATTTATGTTTTGACTTTTCTGTTCCTTTATGCATTTGGTTTTAAGGAATTTGGTTCCCTATGCAGTTAGTGAAATTATTTTTAGATTTTTATAACGTTTTGCTGTGCTGACAACTTGCTCACAAAAACTGGAAACATTGTGAATAGGGAAATGCAGCTGCTTTTTTTTTTTTTTTGCCCAGTTATGTACTTCAGTAAGGAGGCAACTAATCTCCTATTAACAGCAAAGAAAGGTTAATGTAAAACACTAGGACTAATGGAAGAGAAGTGCAAAGCCATGGACAGATCAAACAGCTCCTTTGTATGTTTTTAGCTGTGAGGTTAACTGTTTGCTGCCTTGTATTTGAAGCTTGTTTGAATTTTGTAAATACCCCAAAAAATAACTGGTATAAATGTTTTGACAGTTTTTGATAAGCAAGCGTTTAGTAAAAATATCCTTTTACATTTTCCAGATTCATACCTAAATTAGATAGCCATGTCGTACAGGAATTTAATCCATGCCCATTGTTATTCAGTCAGTAAAGACTAAAGAGATGCTGTAATGCAGTATAGACCACCTGAGGATTCCTCTCCATGTTACCCTCAAAGTATTATGATCCTTTGATGTCATAAAGGTAATACCTATTTCTGCATCATTTAGGACTGCTTGAGGAGATCCAAAAAAAAAAAAGAAAAAAGAAAAAAGGACACCACACTTAATGTGGCTATCTTAAACACTTCTTATTAAAAATGTAAAAAATCAAAATTTAAGATGGACTAGATGGGAAGTTTCCAGATTTGTGGATCAAATAGATAAAAGTAAAAAATATATTTAGATGGAATCACAGGTGCACTCAGCAGTATGGGTCAGGCTTAGCCATGAAATACAGAAACTCTTTATAATAATGTTAAAAGGAATCACTGGAAATCTTCCTGTGGGCACAAATTACGTCTTCACTTGTCTTATGGCTCACAAGTACAGATTGCTAAGTGAATCAGGTGAACTCTGCTGACCTAAAAACACCAATAATGCTCAAACAAAGATCATGTTTTTTAATATTTCCTTGCATGCTATTGGGCATTGTATGGAAATTAATTTTAATCCTATTTACTAAACTGGATTTTTCAGTGCAGATTTGTAAATCTAATTGCTAAGATAACAGTTTAAACTACTTAAACATACTAATGCCAGTATGTATCTACCTATTCCAAACCACAACTGACTGTTAGCCCCTTCTCAAAGCAGTAAGATGTTCCTTTTCACATTCAAATGTTACAGTGAAATTAGTTAAATAAAAGTTCATTTTCAGGTAGCATGGCTTCTTTTTCTTTGAGCATACAACATAGTTCAGTGTCATCCACAATAGTGCGAATTTACTGGATCTGCCAATTTGTAACAACTAAGTGAAACTGGATAACTCTGAAATCTACAGGGAAAGAGTAATTGTTGAATAAAATGTTATTTACGTTTAAAAGCTTTAGAAAATAATAGAGTCCCCAAAGAGACATTTGTGAGTATAATTTGCTATCCAGTTCCAACCTAATTAGCATGATGATCAAATGCTGGAAACCTACAAAATATTTCTTGACATTTCCAGAAAAGAAGAATGTTACAGCTGTACAACACGGGAAGATGATCACACAAGGCAGACTATTACACCGCCGTACCACTAAAAATGTCAAGCCTGACTGTTTCTCCTAGAACAAAAAAAATCCCATGCAGAGTGAAAAGGAATTTAGTACTGGAAAGTCTTGTTTCTGGAAATTGTATGGCTATTTAGCTAGTGGTAAGTTACAAATTTCAATATGCACTGCTAGCCAAAATGTAGCACATGATAACTTACAGGTTTTAATGCTATCACTAATTGTAACCAATTACTCTCCATGTTGCTCTTTTAGCTTTACAAATGCTTTAAAAGAAACAGCAGTATAGCTGGTTGTTATACATGATTTTATGGCTGTAGAATGTCTTATACTACAGGATAGAGAGAACAGTTTATCACTAAAGATGCATCTTCCACTTCATCGTGTGCTGGCAAAACAAATATTTTAGTATGTTAATCAGATTCATCCTCACTTTGAAATATTAGGACTTCTGTTGTTCTGTAGACTAATCCATCATTTTTAAATGTTGGTTCCTCCTGGATCCTATGGAGAAGCAAATTGTACCTGGCAATAAGTACAGACCCTGTGCAGATGTCCATGAGGAAGAAGTCTCCCAGTAGCCATTCAAGAACCTGAAATTCATATACTGGCCCAGTCAGATTGCTTAGCTACAAATTTCGTGTTGGGATGCAATGGCCACCAGAGACATAAATGAAATCCTTATATTGGGTACTTTATTGCTTTCTTGCTGCTGACCATCATTAAAAGTGTGGTACATGAAGTGTCACTTAAAAACTAGCCCTTACTTCAGCCCATGTGCAGGTTTAGCATAGGCACGTCTTTACAGATAATTTTTTTTATTTGCCAGGTCTGATTAAGCACTTTTTCAATGCTAATTTAAAGTCAGTATATAAAAATGCTTTTAATAAGATCCATCTGCTTAAAATGGTAAACTAGGCTACATTGGAATATAATGCTTCATATACCATTTTTGCTAGGCGTAGGACTTTTTTTGAAACATATTAAAAAACAGTTTAACATTTTTTATTTCAGCCTACAGGTTAACCCAGGCATTAGCAAACTATGGCCTGTGAGCCATATATGGTCGATTGGGCTTTTTAATCCTTTCCAGTCAAATATTGATACAAAATTGTATATATTATACTATATTATATTAAACCGCGTTCATTTTGCCTTTTTCCTGAAATACTTGGCTTGCAATACCAGTTGCTGCCACTAGCACAGTCCAGACACAATTGATTTTTGCTGGAGTCTGGACGATCCTTTTAACTTAAAGCAGAAGTAAACCCAAAACAACAAAAACACACTTACCGGTATTGAGGGTTATCATACATCTCTTTTATTTTTGTATCGATCGGCTTTCCCCTTCCCCTTTTGTCTTACAAGCTACTAATCAAGAGTCTAGCACTTTGACAACCTATTTGCTGGCATTCAAATTAGCAAAAGCCAGCAAGCCTTTCTGGGAAGGGGAATTTCTGAAAGAATGTATGGTAGAGACAGCAGGTCCCATAAACTGGATGAGTTTTACACTTCACTAAGCCAAGCCAAGTTTCCAAATATTCGTAGGATGAGACACAGAAGATGCTGGTGTTGTTTGGCTCTATTTACGGATGTAAGCAGACAGTCAGCGTGTTGAACATTACCAAAGCCCACCACAGATCCCGGTTAACTGATGAACACCTCATATTTCTCCTGAGAATTGCCACAAACAAACTGACACTAAACTGTGACACACTGGAAAAAGGTAACTGAAAACACTGTTCCCACTAAAATTGAATGCCATTTGTAAGTTATGTTTTACATTTAGGTAATGGCTTTTACACATAATAATATCAGTCCATACAAACTCCCTCTATCCATCTGATTTTAGCCCGGCCTGTCTGTCAAATTTTAAAACTCATTGTGGCCCTTGAGCCAAAAAGTTTGCCCACCCCTTGGGTTAACCCCTATTTAATTTAAGTTTTTGTTGTGATATTACATTGCATATAACATTACAGTGGCTGTATAAATCAACAAGTCAACCCTAATCTTAAAATGTGCTTGAAATTTCTGGTTAGCAGAAAGTCTACAAGCAGGAAGTAGGAATATTTTAGGAATGAAAAGTTACAGACACAAAATAACTATATGTAGCTGTTTTTAAAAATACATCATGAGTTCTTATATTTTAGTGTAACATTGATTTACTTCGTTTTAAAGCATTTCATATAGTAATTTATTCGATACATATTAAGGGAAATACAATAGAAGAAATCTGAAAGTGGAACTCTCTACGATCTGCCAACTAGCTTTTTCATTTTTTTCAGCTAGCCATTCTTCTGATTCACACATCTTGCCATTCAAAAAGAAGTTGTGACTTGTTTAGGATTACTACTCCCTGCATCAACCCCCTGTAACTATTAGGAGGTAAAGAGTAAGTGTTAAAGACCTGGCTGTGCAGTATTGTGGTCATGTGTAAATCATAAGATTTCATTATTTAAAATCATTTGGTAAGTGTATGTGTATTTATATTATATTACCAGGGGTTGGTATCAAATGGCAGGATGACAGTGAGGCAAACTCCATACAGCAAGCTCGCATTAGTCTCTTTGCAGCAAAGGGATTGACCCACATCCAATATAACCTACAGTGACCTAAAGTTCATTTGTGTTACTAAGTAGAATACCAGATGGATGCTATGTGGGCCTAGATATTTCAGATACCACATCTGAGGAAAAACAGCAATGCTGGTTATTCAGTATTTCTGTTCTGTGGCTGGTTTTACTGGGAATATGCAGGATCTAAATTCACATCCACAGCTTAGCACAGGCCTCTGGGCCTTAGGAAAATGTGGTCCTGGAATTTAGACCCTGCTCCTGCAGATTCCCAGTAAAACCAGCCACAGAACAGAAATAATGAATAACCATCATTGCAACTTTTTCCTCGGATGTGGTATCTGAAATATCTAGGTCCCACATAGCATCCATCTGGCACTCTGCCTAGTAACACAAATTACCTTTTGGTCACTGTGTTACATATCCCCCTGTCTGCTGAAGCCCATGGGACTGAGCACAGTTAGCCACTATCAAGTATACCCTGGAGGGGTAACCACTGGGTGACTCTGGCATTTTTCTTTTTGTTTTTGGCCATCCATTTCAGTGAGGCACAGTCTGTAATGAGCTTGAACTTTCTGCCTTTAAGGTTTTCCAGTGCTTACTTGATGGTCAAGCACTCTAATTGTGTTATCGCAAGTTCCTGCGATATCATCGAGTTCCCGCACAGTAACCCCAATTACTATACCTAAAGAGCAGAAGCAACGGGCAGCTACCAGTCTCCGGAAGGCTGACCTCGAACGTTGTGTCTTCAACCCCAAATCGACTGAAAAATTATTCTTTGTCTAACGCGGCAACAAAGCCCTGTGTTTAGTGTGCAACGACACCAACAGCACTTTCAAGCAGTCCACTCTCAAGGGGCATTTTGATGCCAAGCACGTGCACAGCTACAGAGACTTTCATTGACTTCTGCTGTCAGCTGCCACATGCTCAGTTTCCAATGTTGTTAGCCCGTGCCAAGCATGCGATCGCAAGGTTTGGCAGCACTTATTCGTGTGAGCAGCTGTTCTCCAAGATGAAGTTTTGTAGGACCAAGCTGCGCTTTCAGCTCACTGACAATCACTTTAATGACATTATGTTCATAAACTCCTCATCATTAGAACCCGATATTTCATCTGTCTCTAAGAACATGCAGCATCATGTTTCCCATTGATCGTACTGTATTTTTAAATAAAAAACCTTTCTTTGGACTCCTTGTTTTTTCTGGTCTAGTGTGCCTTCTTGGCCTCCTGAAATTGCCTACTAGTCCAAAAAGTTTTCCGACCCCTGCACAAAAGCACACCTGTTCTTGGCAGGGGTCAATTTTCTTCTGGGGTATGTCACTGAATATTTTTCTCCATTTACTCCCTGAGACAGAACCACTCCCAAGCCTACTTCTAAGGCATTTGTTTGGACCAGGAACTCCTAAGTCAGGGGCAAGTAGTACTTACATAATGCTGCCTTCAGGTCTTGAAAGGCTCTTTCTGCCTCTTGAAACCAGGTAACTGCCCCTGTTTTCTGCCCTTTTGTGAGTTCCATAAGGGGCTGCTACAGTTGCAAAGTTAGGAACAAACCTGTTGTAATACCCTACAATACCCATGCAATACTGCAGGAGAGACTGTTGCAAGGCAATCCACGAGAGGATATCCCTCCAACCTTACCTTCTCTGCTCTGCCTCATGGAGCTCCACTACTACCGTGGCATTAGTTAACTGGTTGGCTGGTTAACCCCTTTCTAACACATTGAATGTTACCAACAACAAGGCTCCTGTTAACCAGGAGGTTAACCTTTGGAAAATAGCAGTTTGCAGTTACATCCTATATTTACCAATGTTCTGCAGCAGCCAAGTATTTATTACAGACGATCCGTGCAAGATTACTTCTCTGTAGACCCTCTAAACTCTTACTACTTGTAGTAACACATTTACATGATTATGGTTATGAACTATACCCCTGAAAAAGCCTCTCCAGGCGAAACGTGTTGGGTATAATTTAACACTGAATTTCCAAAATATGGAGAACACTTACATCTACAAACAACTAGTATCTATTTACTATTGGATCGTTAAACCAGCACAACGCCTAAGCAAACATTGTTTCTTTGTAATACCTTAAAAAGAAATCTATCTGCCATGAACAGAAAAACCCTACTTCCTTTTTGTTAGTGGGACACAGCCACACCTAAATAGCTTCCACTTTTGATAACTGGGGCCTGACAAGCTCTCTCCCAATGACATACCCTAGGTAGCAGGCCTCCTTCAACCAACTTTGGGTTGGCCATTGAACCAGCCTTCTAGATTCAGTCCCTATAGGTTATATCTGATTTGGCAAATCACTTGCTAATAAATAGAAGACCTCTTTTTAGAACTTCAAAGCCCACAAGTAACTTCAGATTGTGATTTAGGGCACCTATTTTTTTTTAAATTTGTTGCCTGGAGATGCAATGGCCATTTTACCAATTTATAATTTAAATTTATAATTAAAAAAAATATTTAATGTCAATTTGAGGTTTATTGTGTAAAGGCTTTTATTAATATTCAGATTAAGTGGAAAATCCTTAAAAAAAGGACCAGTTAGGCAGGAAGTGAGGTCACAGAAAAAAGGTGGGACAGGAGGGGGAAGACAACCATAAGGTGTTGAACAGAAAAGAGAAGATGCAGATCTAGAAAGATGAGGAGGATTACAGTGTAAATTGCATGATGCCTATGCCCAAATATCATATATATTGTATTATGTTGTGTAGCTAAATCTGCATGTGAAATGAAATAAGAGCAGTTGGCTCTATGGCTCTATTAGCTATGTTCGCAGACTAAACACTGTTGGTTTCCAAATCAGGTATTGTCCTATATAACTGAAATCAAGCCTTGTGTCTCAATGCATTAGTTTAGAAAGTAAAAGCAGAATGTATTTCCACATTGTCTTTTAATGTCAGGATACATTTCCTAATAATACATTGAAGAAAATGTCGCTGAAATGAAAATGTGTTCCGCTTCAAAATTTTAGATAATGGCATTGAAGTTGAAAAATGTAAAGCAAGTTTTCTGTTGAGGCTGATATTTAAAAACAAAAATAGGTATGTTGACAAACTATATAAAACAAGCTGCCAGTACATTATTGAAACATAATAATAAAGATTTTGCCAGTCAATATTCCTATTTACTTCTAGCAATTAATAAAATAAAACATTACACAGAGAACATGAACATGACACTGAGGCAAACAAACAGCAGCATCAAATAGAAAAGATTTAGAAAAATGTTACACATTTGTATTTGAATATCCCAAATATTTTAAAAATATATATATATATTAGGTTTGTATGATGCATTAAATAATTATTTTGCTTATTGACAAAGTTTCTACATGTACTCTGTCAATCTGCAATTACATTTAGTTACACAAAATCTCAAATTAATTTGTTTTATCTGCCCTCCAAAGCCCTAAAGCTACGTACACACTTCCAATTATTATCGTTGGAAAACGAACGACGAACGATCCTGCACGATATCTACGAACGATCGTATAGCACCGATCCTGCACATAGAGATAACGACACGATCGTTCGTAGATATTGTACACACAATAGATACGATCGTTTGAGCGATAGAGGAACTATGTGCACGACAGGAAGTGAACGAACGTTCGTTCATTACGCATGCTCAGACCATGGACGATCAACGAACGACCGTACACACGAACGATGTTCAACGATCGTCGTCCAATCCGATCCGCCGGTCCGGTCGTTCGTTTCCAACGACTTTCCTCGTTCGTCGGCGTCGTTGGTTACTTTTTTACGAACGATTTTTTGCCGAATCGATCGTTCGTCGTTCGATTGGAACGATAAAAATTGGAAGTGTGTACGCACCTTAAGGCAGAGCATTATCTGAGCTACAACTGGGACTTTTTTCACTTGAAGCTACAACTTTAAGATGTTCTGAATAAATCAAGGATGTTGTGCAACATAAACCAGTGTTAATGAAGTTATCATTTAAGATGAGTTTTGGGAACAAAAAAAGAGAAATTAAAGAACAGTGGGGGCTGGGATTGTTGGTAAATAAAATCTGACTTATGCACAATTAGACTATATTACCATAAAATTACACTTTAACATTTACATGATCAATTATATAGTTAAGGTTGTTAATAAAAAGAAAAATAGAAGAGGGAAAAATAAAGAAAACAGGGTACAAAATGTACAAAAGGAATTATGGAATAGGTAAATCCCCTGTCATATTTATTGCCATCTATATCCCATTTTAGACAAATGGAACAAGGAAAACATACACTCCTTTCCTGTCCTGGAGACATCTCAGAAGTTGGGATTTTACCTCACTTCCAATGCAAGGGTGAATATCCCCACTGAGGACACAGACATAAATAAAATTGTGGACAGGAAAGCTAAACTTTTCACACTCCAAAGATCCATTTTTTATTTTTTTATATATTTTTTTTATGTTTCTTGGCAAACGAAACTTTTCTCCACGGTTTGTGGCTTGCAAGAGGCACCAAGTGAAAGGTAAAGCAACTGATTTCAAAAGGAACTTGTCCTTCTAACTGGTTAATTTGGTGTTTAGGTTCATACATTTCTAAAATTATATCTTCAGTTAAATATTCATGTACAAATATTGTTTTGAAAATAATATTAATTTGAGTAATGATCCTAATCCTCACTCCAGTTTTTAATTTACAACATAAAAACCTTATACAGTACATAACCTTAATGCAAAGCTTCCACTTAGTCTCCAAAGTAACACAAGATCATTTAATATTAAAAAAAATTATAGGTAATAAAATGAAAGATTTATTTTTTTGTGAATCTAACATAAAAATAAAAATTTGATTTGTCAGTTGCCCTAAATCATTATTTTAGTATTGAGGTTGGTTTCCAGTATTGTAAAACAAACATTCCATTCAATAAATTCTAGATTTATCACTCAAAAATAACAAGCAAAGTTTCTGTTAAGTATATTGAATAGTTCTATATTTAGAGGTGAATTTTAAATCTGGTGTTATGGAGGTGTTAGGAGGCTGTTCATTTAAACAAATGATTAAAGCCCAACAAAATGTGAAATCACACAAGGTACATTTTTAATGCAATTACTTTAATCCGTTAAAAAAGTCTTATTTGAACTTTAAAAATGTGAAAACTTATATGTCTTTATTTTCCTGTTAACAGATTTGAGGCAGTACAATTGTCACCACCTAGTTCCTGTGACTAAACAGGCCTGCAAAATTCAATTGTCTTCAAAATTGTTCCTTATGATTTTGTGGAGCAATAAATTCAAAAATAACATCTCTTTTTCAAATAACCTAAGGTTTTCCCACTAAAAGTGAGGTAAAAATCTAAAAAAGTATCCACTAGCCACTGGTAAAAATTTATTCAATCTTCATTTACATGTCCTATACCATACAGATTTGATTATTAATCTTCGTTGTAAATTATTTTCAAGACAAACATTCAAAATAGAATTAGTACAAATTGGTAAAATAAAACTGTGTTAAAAATGTGTTTTTACACATGCACTCAATGGTGTTTTAACTGTCCTTCAAAACTTCTATTAAGGCTTCTCCTTTTATTTGTTTGTCCATAGTTCCTTGCTGCAACAGTAAGCAATCATACTAATGTTCCACCTCCTCTGGTACCTCCTTACCATTTCTTTAATATCCTGATGGATCCTTGATCCATGCTCTTCACTCGCCGCACCCAGGTTCTCCAGAAAAAAAAGTTCAAATTGGAGTAGAGGAAATTGATTAATTAATATTGGGTTTGTGTGATTTAATTACAAAATTCTGTAAATATTATAATACGTATATGTACAAAACTCATTGTATATGTCTAAATATGCATCCCGTGCTGTCTCTATATGACATCTGATAATGTCTGGTAAATCCACAGCTTCAAACAAAGACAATGCATACAAGATATCACCCATCCAGACTGTCTGTGAACAATAAGACAATGGCTACGAAAAACATCATATGGCCTTCATAGAGATGATATACAGTGTCATGGCAGAGACTGTTGATTCTTTATTATTATTAATATTATTAAACAGGATTTATATAGCACCAACATATTACGCAGCGCTGTACAATAAATAGGGAATTCAAGTGACAGACTGATACAGACAGTGATACAGGAGGAGAGGACCCTGCTCCGAAGAGCTTACAATCTAGTAGGTGGGGGGAATTTCACACACAATAGGATGGGAGATATGTAGTGGTGTGTAGTGGTAGTTTCAATTGACAGAAGAAGCCGGGTAGGCAAGTTTGAAAAAATGGGTTTTGAGCGCTCTTTTAAATGAGCAGAAAGTAGGAGCAAGCCGAAAAGGACGAGGAAGACCATTCCAGAGAGTTGGAGCAGCTCTAGAGAAGTCTTGTATCCGTGCGTGTGATGAGGTTATGAGTGAGGAAGTCATTAGTAGGTCATTGGAGGAGTGGAGAGAGCGGCAGGGGGAGTATTTTTTAACCATGTCAGAGATGACTCTGCTAATTACCTTTTTTGCCTTGGACTCTAAAGCTATCCACTAATTGGACATTTGACCTAAAATATCTATGTACGCCCACGTGGGTGTGCCATATTAGACTTCTTTAAAAATGCTGTCTGGAGAGCTTAGGGTTAGGACATTTTGTTGCTTTATACCTGTAAGCACTGTGTCTTCAGTTGCAAAGGTAAATAAATCTTTGAATTTGGATCCACAATCTCGTCATTAAGGTCCACTTTGGGACCCCCTAAAAAAGCTGAAAAAGGTAGCATTTATTAAACAATCTAATTCTTCTAACTTTGTCAACAATGGCCTTAAAAATCCAAGCTGTTAGGAGATGCATATCTGACCTGCATTCCAGCATGCCCTCTGTACTCCCTCTGATGGCATCAGTTGCAGCAGAACAGGAAAAACAGTGATTAGCTATCATTTCTCTGGTCTGCAACTTGCGGCATCTCCAGTTTCCCTTTGGGTGTGCTTGTGCCTTTTTCAGCATCCCCTTCTCATAAATTGGGCATTCTTGCGAACATCTGAATGGGATTTACAAACATGTGCTGCAGTAAATGTGCACAGTAGTTCCTGGCTATGATGTTGCCCTGTCTTTTTTTTTTGCTGGTCTTATAGCTTCTCAGCTTCTCAGTTACCTTTTGCTACTCATCCTGTTTTGTGGACCTGTGTTCCAGGTTATACTCTCTTTCATAAAGACAGAGTCAAACGAAAGGGTGGTGGTGTCTATATGTGAGAAGTGATCTGAAAGTGAATGTGAAAGAAGATATTGTTGATTGAACAAGCAATGAGGTTGAGGCATTATGGGTGGAGGTGAATGTGGGGGTGAATAACACACAATTAGTTATTGGAGTCTGCTATAGGCCCCCCGTGCTAAGGAAGAAATAGAGAATCAGCTACTAGCACAGATAGAAAAAGCAGCAAAAATTAGAAATGTTTTAGTCATGGGAGATTTTAACTACCCTTACAAAGACTGGAGTAATTACTTTATGAATGTGATACATGATAATTTTATGGTACAGTTTATAGAAGCCCCAACTAAAAATGATAATCTGCTGGACCTAGTTCTTTCTAACAATGTAGAGCTTATAACCAATGTGCAAATAAAAGAGAATCTGGGTAGCAGTGACCATAATATGATTTCATTTAATGTAAGCTGTACACAGAAATCAAAAACAGGAAAGATAAAAACATTTCTTCTGGATTTCTGTACCAAAAGTGATCCACTGTTTTTCATGAAATTTTTCTTTTAAATTGTAGACCTGTAACTTACAGAAACATGTCCGAACAAGGGTCAAGTAGATATTCTGAATATAATAAAGTTTGAAACACACAATCATGTAAAAAAAAAAAAAAAAACTTTAATATTAAAATAAATAAAAAACACAAAAATCAGCTTAACCTCCTGGGCGTTACACTGATGTTAAGATTTCTGTACCAAAAGCGGTACACTGTTTTTCATGAAATTTATTTTTTAAATTGTAGACCTGTAACTCACAGAAATATTTCCGAACAAGGGTCTAGCAGATATTCTGAATATATTAAAGTTTGAAACACACAATCATGTAAAAAAAAATACCTTTAATATTAAAATTAAATAAAAAACACAAAAATTCATCACTATCAGTGGACTCCACAAGTGACTCCAGATCGTTCTCGCTGTCTGTGAACTGTTCCAACACATCTTGGGTGGATAGATGCCTTCTGGAGCTTGAAGCCATAGCAGGGGTCAGGCAGGCGGTAATGTCCGGGTCCAGGCAGAGGTCAGGGCAGGCGGCAGGCAGAGATGTCGGTGTCCAGGCAGAGCTCAAAGCAGGCAGCAGGCAGTCAAAATTAGGCGAAGATCAGCAAAGGTAAGATAAGACACAGTGTTACACACTAGCCATCCAGGGAATAACTGGTAATTTTTAAAACTTTGATTGTGTATTTATTTGTGTTTATTTGTGTTTATTTTGAATTTGACTGGATACAGGAGTTTGTATTCAATCCAATATGAAATGTGAATTTGAATTTCCCGGTTATTTACTTTGTCTTTATTTTATATTATTTTGTATTGGATTGGATACAGGAGTTTGTATTCAATCCAATACAAAATGTGAATTTGAATTTCCCGGTTATTTACTTTGTCTTTATTTTATATTATTTTGTATTGGATTGGATACAGGAGTTTGTATTCAATCCAATACAAGATGTGAATTTGAATTTCCCTCCGATAAGACAGACACCGGGCGCTGGAGACAGAGATCGACGCTGGAGACGGAGATCGACACCTGGAGAATGACGCTGGAGAACTCAAACAACAGCACACTGAATGATGACAGCGGCACCTGGTAAGAGACGCCTGTTTCTATTTTTAGCCACCTCAAAATAGTTCGGGGTATATGCTTTCAGCAAGTTTTTTTACCCCAAACTAGGCTCGGGGTAACTGCCCGGGTGGTTAAACAAGAATGCATAAATAAATAAAAAATACTGAAAATGCAATAATTCGGTATACTGTATAGTACTATATTTTTCTAAAACACCTCCCTAGTGTGGTAAATTTAAAAACAGAGTCCAACGTCACATACCTATAGACAAAACCACATAAATATATTTTGTATTGGATTGCATACAGGACTTTGTATTGAATCCAATACAAAATATTTGAATTTCCCGCTACGACCCCCGTTGACGGGGGTATATAATATATATATATTTATATATATATATATATTTATATATTTTTATATATATATATATTCTATATATATAATAAAATTATATATATATATTATATAAAGATTTCTTTGTATTGGACTCAATACAGCTTTTTTGTATTAAATTCAATACAAAGTGAATTGAATTTCCCGCCCCGCCTCCCGCCTGCACCAACGCATGTAGCGACGTCACCGGGAAACCCCGGAGATTGTCACTGCACACGCCGGGAGAAGACTGAAGACAGAAGACGTCTCTGGAGGAGCTGCGGGGAAAAGGTAAGTGTTTTTTTTCAGTTGTAATCCAATTGTCATACAATGTTGTATGACAACCAGATTGCTCTGTAACACGTGTTTCTATTTTTAGCTACCCCGAACCTGGTTCGGGGTAAACAATTGTAGCAAGTTTTCTTACCCGGGTTCGGGCTAACCGCCCAGGTGGTTAAGAGAGCAAATTTTCCATTAAGGGCGGCTCTCTGTGACTTGGACTGGGAGACAATATTGTCCTCAAAGAACACAGAACAGAAATGGGAATGTTTCAAGTCTGTTCTACAAAAGAAAACTGAAAAATATATTCCAATGGGTAATAAGTTTAGGAGGTTAAAATTAAAACCTATGTGGCTCACAGCTGATTGTAAAAAAGCCATAAGTAACAAGAAAAGGGCATTCCAAAAATATAAAAATGAAGGATCACCTTCATCGTTTGAAAACTATAAAGAATATAACAAAAGATGTAAAAAGAAGATAAAATGTGCAAAATTTCAAAATAAAAGACAGATTGCAAAGGAAAGTAAGGCAAACCCTCAAAATCAGATCAGTTTTTTGGGCTCATGAGGTGCACCTTAATAATATTTTTACTTTAAATTATAAATGCCACTCACCTTGGCCACTCCTTGGCACCTCAAAACACAAAGTTTGTTTTATCTTGGAACCACTGTTGAAGATCTTCTATGCATGTACAGCATACTTTATGTGGAGATAGTTTCCATATATGTAACAAAACTGTCAGGTGAAGTGCAAGAACATTGAGTAGCCATATTCACAAAAGCACAGCAATTTAGCTCTTGTTTCTTTGTCCTTGCTGCCTTTGCGTGCATTTCTGTCTTCTTTGTCTTATTTATTGTTCATGACTCCTGCTGCTGAAAAAGAAAAATTTTCAGTTTTTTCAATCAGTTAGAAAACTTCTAGATACTCTGTATGAGTACAGTACGGATTGTTAGAGGATAATTACAAACCGGCAAGTAGAATATTGCAATTTGTGAGAAAACTTTTCCTGCACATAGGTGGATGGTTCAGCTCAGAAGAACTTTATCTAATTTACCAAGGTAAGTGAAATATCCCTTCAAAAAGAGCAATTCACTTCACTGGGTAAACAGCCTATTTACATTAAGTAAAAAAAATCATGGTTTCCAGTGAAACAAAGGAATGGTGACAAATGTAGTCATATTGTTCATACCACTTTGGTTGTCACCTTGCCACAAGTGATGTTGGATGTTTACTGGCCAGGTAACGGGAAGCCTAGGCTAGATAGATAGATAGATAGATAGATAGATAGATAGATAGATAGATAGATAGATAGATATAGATAGATAGATAGATAGATAGATATAGATAGATAGATAGATAGATAGATAGATAGATAGATAGATAGATAGATAGATAGATAGATAGATAGATGCTCATTGTGTGCAGACATAAAAGATTTAAATTAATATGCTCGCTTTCCAGAATAACTGGTGATTTAAGTTTCCTTAGGGTTAGTAGTGCTGTAAAGCAGGGTATAACCCTATTTGTTTCTTCTAATCCAATCCCATTGAATTTAAATTTATAACACATTGGCCAGCTCATTGCTGAACTTGATTGCTACAACCCACAAGGATCACCAGGGATAGACAGCGGACCAAGATCACCACAGAAGCACAGAGCATAATGGGGACCATTCTGCACAAATCTTCCAACAATCTGGAAGGGTGAGTGTCTGTTTCTTCCCCCCAAATAACAAGTGGAGATCAGGACATTACAAATAAGAACAGAGAGGAAGTGCAGTTACTTACCTCTTCCTGCACATACATTTATATAGTTTGCTCCTGCACTCCCTAGATTGTACCTGTGACGAACGCCCTCTTAGCCCGCACCCTGCGCATAGACTTTCCAGTACGCTCAGCAACAGTCCATGCACCAGCAGGCTGAAGAAGGGTTTGTCACGGGGCAAGGAAAACCACTCCTGGTAACCCTTACCAAACACACCATCACAGGTAGACTACCACTACATGCTTAATTGGAAGCACGCACCGTTACCCTTGGCAGCTATGCCTCTGCTTCTGTAGGGTCACCAGCTGCCACTCCAGACAGGGATGTCACAGAAATTACAATGTTACAGTAGCGCTTCGGGTTTGGAAGTTACACTATTTCTCTTTGGAGCATTCAGAGATTCATCTTACACTTTTTATAGGGTTTTATATGTAAAAACATACAAAAACACAGAGCATAAACAAATTCAGAAACATAAACATTATTCTAAGAATATTACCACTAGCAGAACTATAGCAACAACATAAAATAAAAGGGAAAACTTTGAAATAATACTCAGGTAGAGTTAGTTTTCCTGGTCCAGGTTGCGCTGTAAAGTCCAAGTTATTAGTCAGAGTCACTGGGCTCCTTGCAGTGCTCAATGTGTCAGTGCCATTAGCGACATGATGGTATCAGTGACAGCTGTGTCTGCTAGACTTACGTGACTTTTTCTAGGCCAACAACAGAGGTTGGACTAATAGGACCGTCCAATAATAGCAGAGTGGGGGCTGACTGAGGGGCTGTGACCACATGGGTTATGGACACTTCCAAAATACCTTGGTTCTAGCCATTATTAATATTTTCAGGTACAGGTTTTATGAACTGCCAACCCCCAGATTATTTATCACCAGATAAATTGGGGACTTATAGTTCCCCAGAGTGGGCTAAGTATGGTTTCCAGGCTTCCCTGCGGCCTAGGAAACCAGGTATTGGTCTCAAAATGCTCACCATATTGATCCAGCTACAAATCCGTCATCTATTACTTTATACAGATCGGTATATTGGAAATATAAAGATTAGGAATAAATGTGTTTCAGAATACATATCAGAGACGTTCTTTCTGGCCTTATCTGAGGTTTTTGACACCTGGGAAACAAGACTCCTACCTTTTACAAAACTGGAGACACACTGTCTACAGACAATTAATTAACAGCAAGCTATTACAAACTAAGACCCTTTGTTATTTTAAAGGGGAGAATAAATTCAATTAGCACAAAGACCTTACACAGGAAGACCCTTTGGTAAATTTAACAGGAGAGACCTGGACTTAATATTTTCCACCATATCACACTAAATATTTTCCACATAATCACAGTAACTACTCTTTATTTTTTTTAACGGAGCAATGTCCAGCAAATTGTATTTTACTACACCTACTATTGCGCTGCCTGTCACCTACCCACCTTTAAAAGATGGATGCATTTGTTGGAAAACCTCTTACTGCAACCAACCATGAACAACTTGAACCAAGCTCAAGGTTTCTCAAAAATTGTCAAAAATGTATTGGGAACCCATTATCCTTTTCACTACCCTCTCCACAGCTGTTACCTGTGCAGACTTCCCAAGATGAACCTCCCATCGCAACTGCTAACGATGCCAGGCTTTACAGCAGCAGAGGTATCTAGCATTTTCACAAGGGAAACTTACAACTCAAGCCGCACTTATCTCATCACTAGAAGAAAAACTAGAGGACCTGGAAAACAAAAATAGATGCTCAAATCTTTATATAATTGGTATGATAGAAAACTGGAAAGGTAAAGACCTGCCTAAATTTGGATACAGTGGATATACCATTTGTGCTTAACCTCTCATCTCTTACCATTCGAGCTGTTGAAAGTTCCCACCAAGTGGGCCCAGAACGTCCTACACAGAATCAAAGGCCCAGACCAGTAATTGTAACATTTTTTCACTTCATGGATAAAGAATCTATACTGGCCACATACCCAAAATAAAGAATCTATAATGGCCACATACCCCAAACAACACTACTTAAGAATGGGAGACCACAGGATCCTGATTGTCCAGGACTTCTCGGCCTCCATGGCCCAACGGTGCAAGCACTTTGTGTTTTCAAGCACCAGCCTGTTGTCTACTAACAGAGAAGGGAATTAGATAAGCTCTGCTGTACCCGGCCAAGCTTCAAGTTGTCTGGAAGGGAGAGACCAAGCTGTTTGAGAATCCACAACTAGCACTTGACTCTGTCAACCAAGACCAACAAGAATCTTAAGATGCATAAGCAAATGCGTAAGCAGAGAGACAATTGCCACTTACTCACCTGCAATAGCAATTCTTTTGAATAAAAATCTCCCCTATAGGATCATATCCTTTGTTTTGGATTAAGAGAGCCAGTATGTTGTGGTAGTGATAGCTGGTCACAATACTTGCTGTGCTGTTTATGCTCCCAACGGCAATTCTGTTTCATTCTACGCCCACTATACAAAAACTCCTTGAGGAAAATTATACCAATCTGATTGTGGCAGGAGATTTCAATGCCACAATAGATAACAATCTAGATCGATCTAGCACACTCACAGACTCCCTGGGGTGTCTTCTTTGGGTCTGCATAAGTTGTTAACCCAGACAACTTTGGTGGATGCCTGGAGATTCCTCAACCCCACGGAAAAAAAACTTTCCGTGCTACTCTAAAGCACATATGTCTTTTTCCAGAATAGATTATATACTCGTTAATGAATCCACATTCTCCTGAGTCTCTGAAGCCTCATTTGCAAATGTTACCTTGTTAGACCATGCCTCAGTACTGTTAGCCTTGGATCTTTTTAGACCAGTGGTCCCCAACCTTTTGGAGCTCGCAGACCACTAAATCTACGGACTCTGGACTGTGCATGTTCTGGGAGCTGTGTGTCACTCAAAGGGGAAGAAATTTCCCTTAGAGTGACATCATGATGCCAGAACCCGCCCACTCTCCCATCGCAGGTCTGAGCTTGCAATGGGAGTGTGGGGGCAGTGAGCCTGTGATACATATGGGGAACATGGTCCCTTGCTCTGGCTTGTGCTCCCCCCCAAGCGGGACCATTCTCCTGACCCTGCTGGTCTCTGTGCTCTTGTTGCCCAGCTGACAGATGGTCAAACCGGTGGTTGGGGACCCCTTGTTTAGACGACAACCTAGAGTATTGGGACACACTCATATTACTATGGCGCACAGTGAAAGCCGTAATGAGGGGACACATATTGGAGTATGCCAAATCCAAATGCAAGGAACAATCGATCAAATATGCTGATTTACACTTATGCTGGATCACAACCCTCAAAACTGATGTGCCAGGAAGCTATTGTGTGTCTTATTGTATATGTAGCCTTGGGATAGAAATAAGGGTGAGATGTCAAAAACATAAATTCTACCGCTGGGGCAACAAAGTCAGATCTTTGCTAGCAAAGTTTACATAAAACTACATGGGCCCAAGTGATTTATTCTTCAGATCAGAGACTTTAAATTGCCAATTATCCAAAATGCACCAAACACCATTCTCAGAATTTTGGAGGATTATTACAGGGAACTATACACTGTACAACCCACGCAACCAGCTACCCTAGATGCCCTGCTAACTAAAGCTAAACTGCAGGAGTTACAGTCAGATCACAGTGAAACCCTTAAAAGACTGATTACTGTAGAGGAGACCCAGCGGATGATAAAGTCACTGGCAAACCACAAGAACCCCAGCCCAGATACTATTCTGCTAAATTCTATGAATTATTATAGGAAGAAATTACACCCTTTCTAACTGAGGTTTATAATGCCATATTGCAGCAGCATGTTCCATTTCCAGATTTTAATGAAGCCCACACAATTTTAATTCCTAGGTAAGACAGAGAACTAAACCTAGTGTCGTCTTACAGACCAATAATGCTTCTGAACTACAACTATAAAATACTAGCCAGATTACAACAGCTTTTACCCTCCCTTCTGACTAAACATCGATTGGATTTTGAAAGAGGCAAACACTCAACGATAGGAACCCACCCAATGACATCCTATATTCAATATATTTACAGGTCCCCTACACTAGATTGCTGAATAATGGATCCCTGCCCTCCTAGGTGGAGATGACCAGATGTACTCCTCAAGGGTGCCCACTGTCCGTTCTATTGTTTAATCTGACCCTCAATCCTTTACTGAGACTAACTGAACAATTCCCAGAATTTAAAGGCATACTTGTGCGCAATAGGAAGGTGAAAATCTTAACTTTGGTTATGTCAGACCAAAATGGAGCCACCTATACCCCATTGTGTGATGTAAGGCAAAATTGCAATATCTAGGGGTTCAGATCACAAAGAAGCCCTCTAAATTATACTGCTGCAATATCCAACTGCTTTAGAGATCAATTTAAACCCAACTTCATAAATGGTTCACTCTAACTCTTTCCAACAGGGAACAATAGGAATGGATAGCCAAGATTTTCATTGAATGGCAGTCATGTCCTTTGTTAATGGACATGACTGTCATTCAATAATACCTGATGTTTACACAGGCTACGAAATGATTCTAAACTATGAAGAATGACAGACAGCTTTGAGCAGATGGAGCACCTATTTCCCCACTCGAACTCCTACTGACACTCTTACCGATTACTGCAGGGCCTGCAGGGCTATTACTTCTTCTATGTATAAATAAATGGTATTTAAATTTTACCATGGGGCCTATGTTCTCCTCTCGGCTCCTACCACATGGGGATGAGTGCGTCCCTCAAATGTTTGCAATGTGGTTCAGCAGAGGCAGATCAGTAGCATATGTTTTGGAACTGCCCCTTAATTAAAATATTCTGAAGATCAATAGTGGTGTTTGCAATACGTCACCTGGTGAATTACCTCCCACTAACCCCAACATAGGCAATATTTGGGGCCCTGACTGAACAGTGGGTTTCGATAGCTAATTGTGTGGTAAATTACTGACTATAATATTGTTAGTAACATTAATAAAAAATACTACATAAATGGATATATGGAGAATCTCCCAGTCTTTGTCTATTTTTGTTTTTCAAATGAATTGGGTGGAGGCTTCTTTGAAGACAGAATCAAAGGTAAACTAGTTTTTTGATGTTTGGGAATTATATATAGCCATTTTGCCTTTAGACACTAGAAATTGCATTATTTCAACTTTTTAATAAACCTCATGGTATGTCTACCATTTATTAGCCAAAGACCCTCCAGTTCCAGTATTGTTATTTTTGCATGTACTGCTTAATATTTTTACTTTGATGTGACTATGCACATCTATGTATCTATAAGTAAATTGATGTTTTCTGTAAAAAACTTTGTTATGTTTTCCTGATGTTATGGTAATTCATCACAAAAATAAAAAAAGATTGGACTTGACTATTCCATTTTTTTTTTCTAGTTGGAATAAACAGAAATTTCTGCAAACCATGTGTGAGGTTAGTCTAATAAAGTCATGTATTTTCCCCATTTCTGTCAATGAAGTGTTAAATAATTAGGGTAACTTATCTTGTACTCAGAACAGAGAGCAGTATAATGGCTTTCCTACTGGTTTTACACTGACTATATTTCCCTTACTACACTTCTCCAAGAACCATTATACAAAGCATCACACCCTTCTTTGTTCCACAGGCCTCTCTGGCAAGAAGAAGTCAGAAGAGACACTTTATAGAGCTGTATTTTAATGTAAAATTCCTTTGTTTTGTAGCCAGATAATATCCCTCAATAAACCATCAGTACAATTACAAGAGGAGGTGGAAGATTTCACATGCCAAACCTCCTAGTCACCCATTTCTCCTTGGAATAGCAGATCCACGTGTCTGTAAACCTAGGTGGAGCCCCTGGGCTGAATAAACATCATACTAATATGACAAGTTCGGAAAACATAGGTGGGCTGTTTTGAATTTTTTAATAGCATATAAAACCATAACCCTTTGGAAAAAAGGAAGCATTCCTATCCAAAGCAATTAGATGTAATATTTTTTTCCAAAAGGTACATTGTTCTTTGGCTTGCATTGTTTCATTAAGGGGTAATGAGTAACTGTTGGATAAGGATAAAACAAGTATCTTCCTTCTATAAAGTGCAGAATTTTCCATCCTTTGTCAGGTTGGGGGTCTGTTAGCAAGACACTGCTCATTCAAAAAACTGTCTGATGTCTGATGAAAAAAAAATTCCAGTTCAGTGAAAACTAAATTGCAAACCTCATAATTCATAAGTGTCTGCTTTTGATAACAAATTTTGAAATTTGCATTTATTGCTACTTTAAATGTTGTTTATACAGACTGCAGAATTCAAAGTGACTTTGGACAACTGGGTATTGCACTTATGGTAATAACAAAACTACCTGACATAATGGTAAAGATACATTTTCAAATTGCCATTAGTATCTATGTATATTAATTATAGTTATTTCAAAATCCAGGTAAGGCAGTCGGAGACAAGGAGACATTAGTAAAGTAACTTATCCTAGGAGGGGACAATAGCAATCAAGTCAAAATTTGTTTATCCACAAGAATGTGCAATGTCTACCCCTAAACTTCTTTAACGTATCTGTTCTGTCCAATATGGTACAAATGTGGGGGTTTATATGGAGCGTTTGGTACTTCAGGAGGTCTTTGTTGGTTACATGGGTCCATGAAGGGAACACAATTAAAAGTTGCCTCCTAAAAACGCTAAAATATGATACACAAATTTAAGTAACTTTTTTTTCAGTTTCTCTACACTTATTATCATGATTTATATTCTGTTAGAGATTACAAAGTTGTTCCTTTATTTCACTCCTTTGTACTTTGCACTTGGCAGGTAAACTATTAAATGCACAGCATACTGTTTTGCTTTGTGGTCTTCAGCTTTGTACGCCCCGCTTTACAAGGCCACTTGTACTTATCAAGGACATTTTTTTACTATACTATAAGTTTTACTATTTTACTATTTACTATAAGCTTTGTTTCTTATCCACCACAGACTAAATGACAACTGATTAACCACCTATTGACCCATTCTTTGGCCAGGCTGAAGACAGGCTAAAAGCAGGATGACTTGTAAGCATATAGTCACAGGATTTTGGCATCCTAATGTATTTGTCTGATGTCCTATAGTAAGAGATTTAGCTTTGTTTGAAAAAACAAATTGGTAAGAGGCCTACTACTTGAAAATAATTGAGTTTTAAAAATGATGACATATCACACTTTTACTTTAGATTTTTTCTGCTTTATAAAAAGTAAAATAGCAGTGCATGTAGTGCACACTTTGCAGACTTTTTTTAATTCAACCTGGAGCTATAAACACTGCCATGTACGTACGTCCAGAGTACAGGTCTTAAAAAGGTACTAATGGAGTCTGTTATGGCCACATAATTGTTAGATAATATAATTTATATATTTATTGCAGTGCAACATGGTGCTTAACTAGTACTAGGTCAGGATGAACATCCTTCAGAGATCCTTATGACACCATCTGTTTTTATGCACACACCTGCAGATTTCCGCTTTTTCCAAATATGTGGAGTTTATTTGAAAAATTAAACACCAGCCTAATAGATGCTGAGTTATATGTAAAAAAAAAGCGCAAAATAACTCTTCCATCAGACACTGAAGCTGCTATTAAAGGTAATGTCTTTTTGGGTAGATAACACTAGGCACCATATTATTACCGCTAACCAACTTTTGGTGTGTACTGGACTAAAATAGCAACTGCAAACTTTTTTATATGGATTAAATATTAAGCATCATTGCAGGGATTTCTAGAGTAATTGCTGCCTCTAGTGGATGTATACATTGGCTGCATGAGTCCTGCTATGCCCATCAAACATTACAAACAGCTGCTGAGCTGAGCCCTTCCAACACTGTGTGCTTTGGCAGTCCTCAGATGCACAGGAGCGAGGGTTGAACGAGTGCTCTTTGAAGTCTGCTTGGTGATGTTATATTGTTTTTGGCATGGGACAGTGCATTGCAGTTAGTTCTCATCATAGCTGAAGTGCAAAGTTTTTCTCAAGGTCCTAGAAGAATGGTTTTAGCATTACATTGTACTATAAATCACCTTGTCTCATTTCATTGCCGAGAATGTTTTTTTTTATTAAATTCCTTTTTTTTTTTTTTTTTTTTGTATATAGGATGGGATTTGCTGTTCCTTCATGGGGTATTTTAAGGCTCTATTGAAAGTCATCCATGTAGGTGATTTGTGGGAATAACTTAATCGTGTGCTCATTGATGGTACCAAAATACAATCATTTTCTAAAATACTGGCAACTGCTTGAGCTAAGTTAGTTAATTATCATGAAATGCACAAAAAAACTAAAACTAAAACATGCAGACTTTGTCCCAACAATATTAATTTGGTCTCCTACTACAGGTAATGTTGCAGGTTGTCTGTGGCCAAATAGATCACAATGGCTAAAAGAGAAAAGGTCAGGGGCCTTCAGCTGCCTCCCTATAGAGGATGAAGCACATTCACAAACATGAAAGAAAAGATTGACACATACCGGAAATTTACCTTTGAAAACACTTCCATTTTCTAAAGTTGTCCTGTCTTTTTATTTTTTTTTCCAGTATCCCTGCATGATGTACAAATCTCCCTTTTGATGATATTGACCCATATCATGACCCAGCCATCACCTGTTGTCATTGTTCTTTTTTTGCAAGATGGCCCCTGTGTTTACGCTGGTCAAAAAACAGTGAATGTGTTATCTACTGTGTTAGTAAATTTATAAAGGGCTGACAACAAACATTAAAGAACATTGAAGGGGACATAGTGTGTGCGGCCAAGATGGCAAATATGTTCTAATCCGGCTCACTGTAAGAGGAGGTTTTATCTATCCCCTACTCACACGCCAAGCAGATAAAAAATGAAGGTGTCCCCGGAGCAGGAAGTCCCACACAGTCCAGAAGCTGGCTGGGACCTCACAGACAGCTTCTTAAATGACAGCATGATGGATCGACTGCTCAGTAACCCAGTGGATTATCTATCCCAGGAGGCGACCCTTCCTAAAATCCATTCCATGCTGCAGCGGAGGCTCACTGTAGCCACCAATAAGCTAGCATCTAAGTTCACCAACATCAGCGAGCTTGGCTCCTGCACTGATGACCTAAACCATATAGTGGATGATCTCTGCCTCTCACAGGACTACATGCTACTTCCCCTGTAGAATGCAGAAAACAGAGCACGCCAAGGCAACCTGCACATCAGAGGGATTCCAGTCTGTTGAGTACTTGACGTCCATGGTTTCAGCCCTGCTTCATGAACTGGTACCCTCTATTCCAACTGAACAACTTTAAACTGTGTCTACTGTGTGCTGGGGCCAAAATGTTCAAATAGCTCCAGAAATGTGATTTTAAAAACTACTCAATAAAAACCATCCAACAGGTCACTAGGGGCTGCTTTGTTCACACCTTTTCAAGGCTTCCAGTACCATGTCTTTGCACTGTTTCACTGTTCACTGTTGAGATGGTCCTTCATTTTGGGCTGCTTGTCACCCATGCTGGGAAGTCACACTCCGACTCTTCACCAACTGATGCCAGATGTATCTTCAAGTGGCTATGCCTTCCTTCCTTCAAAGATGCTAGCCCTGACCTTCCTGCCCAATCTCTGCCTCTGGACCCGGACCCTACATTCTAGTCTACAGTCACCCAAAAGAGAGTATCAGCTCCAGCATCACCTGCTTACATCCCCTCACCTGAACTGCTGACTGTATTATTTTTCCACTGCTGCAAATTCTCTTCCAAGGGTGGAGACTTAACTTGGCTGGGAGTTAAGCTCCTCATCTGATAATCAAAATCATCAAAAATTTCCATCCTATTTCACTGCTGAATGTGAATGTAAACCCCTAACTCAAATACAGGCAAAGAGAATGAACTCCTCCCTCTGCCTCATTTTACATCACAACCAAGTTGACTTCACCCATATTATTATTCTTAAAGTTGCCTATGTGATACATCTTATGAAGAATTGTAAACTCCCAGTGCTCCTCCATTCACTACATATATGAAAGGCATTTGATTGTGTTGTGTGGGTTCTACATTTTCTTTGTTCTGAAAAGATTGGACTTCCAATGAAAATGATGACATGGATTGACTCACTGTATAATGAACTCACAGCCCAGGTTAAATTTGGGGGCCACTTCTCCCCTTCCAAATAATGACAGGCATCTGACAAGGTTGCATCCTGTCACTTGCGCTCTTTTTTATTACCCTGGAACCCATGGAGTTAAGAATCTGCCCACATGCTGCAATACATGGAGTGGAAACCAGAGGGCTCCACCTGAAGCAACACCTGATAACATGCGCCTCATTTGACCCAGACACACATCTCCTTTGCCAAACTCTTAGCCTGCTTGGAACAATTTTTTTCCTTCTGGGGCCTAGAGAAGAACTGGGATAATCAGTGACACTCAATGTTACCCTGCCTGTGCCCATACTAAGACAGATAAAAAAGAACTTCTCCTTTGTGTAGGCATCCACCTCCACACAGTCCCATCACACTTTCTATGAGAAAAACAACCACCGCCTGATCAGCACATTCATCTTCTTGCTCTGCTCTTGATCTCCCTGCCTGCTCTCATGGCTCAGCCGTATTGCCACTGTAAGGCATGGGATTCCCCTGCCGTTACCTCATAACCTCTAAAGTAATGTCAATACATTTTTCTGGGTTCATCGGGTCACTAGGCACACCCTTTACACCATATTGTACGTTTGTGCAAATAGCCCAACTTACAGTTCTACACTCCACACATGAAACCCACCTGTGGGTCCCCCTGGAAATGGGCAACTGTGCACCAATCTTAGAATCAGCGCTAAGCTGGGAATATGGAAATCTGACCCAAAGTCAGGGGAATATTGGGAAGACATCTAGAAGGCAGTCGCATCATGCTCTATTAATGTGCAGTCAACCGCCTGCCTATGGCTGTCTACAAGGTACTGCTACGATGGTATCTGACTCCTTCCCACCTGGCACCCATGGGCCCCCTCCATTTCTAGTCACTGCTTCTGTAGATGCAGAGTCCTGAGAGACATACTACATACCCGGTGGTCCTTCTCACAAATACAGGAGTTCTGGACCTCTGTTTATTAACTACTAAAAGCTCCCACCACCTACCTTAGCTGCCTACTCCTCTTCTCCTTTTGTTCATCTCTTCCTTTGCTTACACTGTTCCCATACCCCCTGTATGAACCCTGACGCGTTGCAGCACCTCATGAAACCTCAATCAATTACAAAAGTAAAGCTAGCCCTAACAACAATGTAAATTTTACTACAAACCTGTTCCTTAACCATCCATCATGTGTACCTTATGCTATCACTAGCTCTCCTTATGCCCCTTTTGCAGAGGCATGGCCCACAGCTTTTGCTGCAATTGCTCTATACATGTCAACTGACCTTCTTGATACTGCTGTGATGACTATGATTTATTATATTTTGTCCTTTTTTTGTATTTCATGTCTAAGTCATATATTTACTTGTTATGCTCATCTTAAAGTTTTTCAATAATGTATCTTTTTTTCTAATACATAAGAATTGATAAATACAGCTTATTTTGTGAGCCTGACATTTGGAGTTGCCCCCTTAAACTGATTGCCTGGCAATATAGAGTATGGAATTTAGGCTGCCGCTGAGCAATGAACGGGGTGCTGCTGGATACCAGATCATCTAAGGCACAAGCCAAAAGGGGTCCTACCACTGCCAACAGAGGTCAGTGGGTGGGATCACTTATGAGGACCACATATTTTTTCCAATATCAAAGCAACTATATTTTTTAAAACTTTTTTGTGACAGTGTACAATGTGTTCTTTTAAATTGTTTACAGCTGTCTAAATTAAAGTTTTGTTTTTTTTTACTAAAAAGATACAAATGAGGCTACAACAATATTATGCAGACATCTACGTTTTCAAGGGCATGCTGGACTCTCTGGATTCCAAAGTGTGGCCAAAATGTGGCAAAAGAGAAAAGGGATTGGGGGGACATGCTAACTCTGAACCTTTCCAGGAAGTACTGGAAGGACTCAGGGAACATATAAAGATATGAACGATAAAAACCCTTTTACTAAATGCAATCCAATTCAGCTTTAATAGTTTTATATATGAAGAAGTCTGTGAGGGCAAACTGCCAAGTAAAATGGGAATGAAGTAATGAACCCTACCAGGCCATCTGGTAAACTTTACATTTCTGGAATACGCATATAATTTTCGCAAAAATTTCACTGACATTATTTAGAGAATGGCCTTTTCTTCATGTCATCTTGAAATGCAAATGACTCTTCTAGGTAATGAAAGTGTAATTTCTGACTGACATTGTGCAAGTCATAATAATTGGGACTCCTATTGCAAAACTCTATTCCTAGGAAAAAAGTAATGGAAAAAAGGCCAGGAAAAATTACAAGCATATGGTACATTCTACAAAAGTACAGAAAGGCCATCAGTATTTCTATACAATTTTGTTTTATTCTGCTTTTAAATGGCATCTGCCCTAAACTTTTGCACACTAAATTGTATTCCTCTCTTTTAACTAAAAATTTGAATGGACTATTTTATTCCATAGTTTTTCACAATTACAGTTTAGTAAAATAATTTCTGCGTTAGTGCAATAATTACCCTTTTTTGTTGTGTGGAATTAGCATTAGAGAAAATAGTCAGGGACATTTATTATGACATATCCTCTGAGTGATTTAAACTCTAGAGTAAAATTAAATAAGTAAATTAAAAAATGCTACACGCTATCTACCCAATCTCCTCCAAAGTCATTGTCAATTATAGAAAAAATTGGATTCCCAATTTTAAATATGAAGGTATTGCCATGTGCTTACCAGCAGTACCTATCTCCTCTCTAGGTTACTAGAGAGAAAGAGTAGAGGTAGTGTTACCACTAAATATATTGCTTCCCTTTAAAATGGGTATTAGGTTTATTTCCCCCCAGGAATGCTTATTAGGATAGGAACTGTGTAAAGTTTGCCTAGCCCTTAATTATATGATATATAAGAGAAGGAGAAAAAATAGGCTTTTTGTCAAAACAGTTTTCAAAACACAAAAATGTTTTAAATTACACAATAATTGGCCCTAGGCTTAACATAGATTAACTATGCTAGTGACCTGGGTATACTTTGAATTCCTATGCTAGCTTGGTATATACCCTTCCCATGTTAGGGAAAGCACATGGGATTATATGTATACATTGCAATAAGGATCCCATCTCCAACAAATTTTGCTCAAAAGAGCTTCCTCATGGGATTTCTTGAGACTGTAAATTGCTGGCCAGGGATGTTTTGGAATGGTCGTAAAACGTTGAGTAAGGGGCAAGAAGATAAACACATAGGGTGCTAAGACAAAATTGTCCTATACAGGACAATAACATTTTTTGTTTGGCTGTATCTCTTATCATAATATACCCTTCGCTATTCTAATTTCTTATAGATGTTAGTGGTAGGTCCCCCTTCTCAGGGTTTATTTGTTGAAGTTAATGGGAAAATTTGATGAAATATCCATGAAGTAAGGTTATCTAAGTATGAAAACTTCTAAGTATATTTGGTATATTCTTGATAATATAGCAAGAGTTTCCCCTATGGTTTAGCCAGATACCTTGTAAAGCCTTAAAAAGGCAAGATGTTAATAATATTAATGGGAAGGAATTATTTTCCGTAAGTACTTAAAGTATTTTAAATCGTTGTTGTATAGTGTAGAAGTAGCCTTCTAAATTGTAGAATTTAAAAAACTCTAAGTACTCTAAGTATCCCTAAAGTCAAGCAAGTTAAAATGGGTCAAGCAAGATGAGTTAAGCAAGTCCTAAGGATAAAATCCCATTGTGTTTTTCCCAGGGAGGAAAACTAAAGCACTGATATAAAGGAAGACAGATAGTTTGTTTGGACTTTACTGAGAAATAGATAAAGTAATTTATATTCTGCTCCTGGAGGAGATTTAAACTAAACGGGCTTGTGTAGGACTACCCAATTTCTGGTTGCAGAGTCAAACCTACTATAACATGACATGGAAAATAGTAGGTAGCATTCTGATGTAAATATTATGTTGTAAGGCTTGTTTCATTGCATTTGAACCCGGTTTTGTACACAAAGCACAGCAGCTGTCTGTCCATTGATTAGAGCAGTGTTTCTCAAACCTTTTCAACATGGAGGTACCCCTTGAAATAACTTGTCTCCCATATTTGACCCAAACTCTAAACTTATCGAAAATATATTAAATTTTTTAAGGTGTGATTGTACCACAGAAGACCCCACTGTATCACTTTTAATTGATACATGGTCTCAGACCTTCATCTTCCGTACAAGAGAGAATATTAGTACCTGTACCCCTAGAGTAAGACACATAGAAGGCCTACTGTATTTATATTCTAGGTCTAGGTTTACACCTGCAGAGAGGTTGCAGTGCGTTTATTGCTATTTCAGGTTAGTAACCACTGCCTCTCTAAAAACTCATCATGGTAGCTCACTTCATTGAATTTTTTTAATTCTTCAGTGTAAAGATCTGGCTGTGACATGAAAATACTAATGTCTTGATTGGCCAAAGCTCCACATTAAAAAATAAACAAACTAAATGATTTTGCAAAACAATAAGAATTTAGAAATCATTAGAATTTTTCTTTTTAAACTTTTCTTATAAAATAAAACTTTCTCTGTTCTCTGTGTACAAAAAGGTAACATCAAGACACAAACTTCTGGACATTTCTTTTTTTTTTGGACACCCACCCACACCCACCAACTTATCCAAATCTACTTTTAAATGTAGTAAATCTTTCACTGACTTTGTCCCTAGAAAACGTAAAATCCAAGCTCTCCAGTAACATATTTCTACTGAGAATTTTTTTTTCCTTCTGTTTTTTAGCCACTCTCTTCTTTGATGCCAACCCAGATACCACCCCCATGTTTTTTTCCTTCTCCTATATCTATTCCTCTCCCATCTACCCCTCCCTCTCTTTCTACTTTTTTTGAAAATGTTCTCCTATTCCTGACAAGACAAGCAAAATACAAATGTTCATTTCTATGGCAAAAATTAAATGTGTTATCAACAGTGCAGCATACAGCATGAAAATGTTCTAAAAACCTGCAATTTGTACATTCATCAAACATTCTTTATTAATGTGACCAAAATTGTCAAGCAGAAACGGTGTGAGCCCTGGGAAGGGCCTAATCGCAGAATCTAAGCAGTAACCAGGTCTTCGCCAGAACCTTTGATGGTGAGGATGTTGCGCTGCTGGTTACTGCCAGGTTGTGGTCCTTGGGCACACCAGGGTGGGCAGGATGAAATGCGGTACCAAATCACTAGGCATCAGAATTGTCAAGGAAGGCTGTGGTCAAGGTAGGCAGCAAGCAAGAAAGGTCAGGCCGCAAGCCAGGTGTCAAATACCAGGGATCCAGAAGACAGACACCAGTGACACAGGGGCCACTGCAGACACAGAGAACACAGGAGACACTGGAACCAACAGGAGGCACAGGTGACACAGGAATATCCACAGAGAGGAAAACTGGAACAGCACAAGAAACTGGGCTGGAAAACACCAGACTAGGCAACAAGGGGTAACACAGGAACTGTACAGAGGGAACAATGAATTAACCAAAAAGTGTAAAGGAACTGCTCAGCAGAGCTAGGGGGCTCGGCCCTAGTGGAGACACATTGCATGAACGCTGAGTGCTGTGTCTGAGCTAGCTAAACAGCCAGGGATGATTAAAAGACAAAACTGATAAAGCTTGGGAGCACAGGCATGCTCAGTGTCATACCTGCCTGCATGCGCAGGAGAGAGATGCCTGCGCTTTAGTGAAGAAAAGGTAAGTGTGACAATAATCTTTACACTTAGATAAAACTTCAACATTGCATTGAAGAGGTCTGCATTCACATTCCTGATTGAAAACATGCTGGAAGGTGCATATTCTCTTTTGTGGCACCAAAATGATATTGTTCAGGCTATATTTTTAACTCATTATTTATTTTTACTGAAACATTTTCTACCAGCTCAATACTGCATGTCTTCCACATGTACGAAAGGAAAATACACCTTAATAATTTTAATCACATTGGACCTGACTTATTAAAGCTCTCCAAGGCTGGAAAGGATACACTTTCATCAGTAAAGCTGGAATAGATTTATTCAAAGTCATTTGCTATCAAATGTTTTGAATCCTGGACCGGATCCATTCCAAGTTTAATGGATCACCTAGGTTCACTAATGAAAGTGTATCCAGCCTTGGAGAGCTTTAATAAATCAGGCCAAATATCTCTAAAATGAGGAATGATCTTAATTCTGTTCAACAATTGATCATCTTCTTTCTGTACAATACTAAGAAGTCTTTAAAATTACATCACTAGCAAATTGTAAACTGAAAGTTCCACAGTTAGGATTATCACATGGGAACAATATCTTTTTCTCCTGAACATAATGGCTAGAATTTGGTTTACCAAAAAAGCCAAAATATTTTCTGACCTCTATTTCTCAAAAATAAAGTGGACTTTATTATGAAACTGGATTATGAAATGTGTAAAAATGCAAGGACTTGTGTCCTCATTCTAAATGGGTGTCTTTTCTAGATAAAATAGGAGTCTATACCATGCTGTGTGGTTAATCATGCTCGAATGCCAGAGCATGGAGTTACTTCCAAACACAAATATTTCTGGGAAGAAGCAGAAGAGTTTAGCTTGATTGAACTACATACATTCAGCAGCTAAATACACCTATTGACAATATCATATTTCAATATGAGAAAATACTTAAACCATGTAAACATTTACATGTACCATCCAGAACCATTAAATTCCTGTAATTTGTCACACTTTTTCAGTAAATATAGTAATAACTCAAAAGAAATCTACAGAACATTTTCCTGTTCATTTCCAGATATAGCAAATGTAACACTATTTTAGAAAGGAAGAAAAGGGATTTTTTTTAAAAAATACAGCTTGCACTCTACCACCTTTTGTATTACATTTCAATTTCCACTGCTTTCTCTGATAACTAATCATGCACCCCTGGAAAGATTACTATTCCCACAATGTGGAAGGCCAAAGTTTGATTTAGGCTCTAATGAACCCACCTAGCAAGACAAACACCAGTCACTTTGGAAGTTTCCAAGCTTTTGTGCCGGAATAATATTCAGTTCAAGGTCAGTATCCCGGGAATGGTATGGCTTCCAGGAGTGTGACTACAATCAGTCTGATTTACAATTGACTCTTTTTTCATAAATCATATCCCAAAAATAGACAAGTGAGTTAGGGACAAGTGATATTAGGAAATTTATTTCGGTAAATAGTTAGGTAAAAAATACAAATTTTTTTGAATATGTTTGCCATTATGTGTATTTACTTCACAAATGTTGGCGCCACAATTGCTGAAGTAGCAGGGGGCAAAACAGGTCCTCCTGATAGGTTTGCAAACAAATTGGACACATTTTTTAGACAGTTGTAAAATGCAATTATAATTAATTACTTCTTATAATACCCTTTTTTTTAAAGGCCAACTACTTCAGTTGAGTGCTTTGATCTTTAATGTGATGTCATTCATATCTTTATTTTACTCCTCTCTAACCAACTACAAAGTAGCTTTTGCAAGAAGGTGATAGGCAAAGGAGCAGGATCAGTATAGACACTAATTAGACAATAGGCGTCTGATTTATTAAAGCTCTCCAGGACTGGAGAGGATACAGTTTCATCAGTAAATTTGGGTGATCCAAACACCCTGGAATGGATCTGGTGCAGGATTGAAAACGTTGCCAACAAATGAGTGTAAGAAATACATTCCAGATTTGCTGTATCACCTAGGTTCTCCAGTTAAAGTGTATCCTCTCTGGATTTAGGGAGCTTTATTAAATCTGGCCTTATGACTTGCAAGGTAGTAGGGGACTAAGCTAAGAAAATGAACTCTTCCTGTAATAGTCAAGTTTCCTTTAAAGTTCTAAGGCACATTGCCTTAAAAAACAATTTATGGAAGGGAAATATACTAAAGGAAGCATTTCAAAAACTTATCAGTTAGAGCAATACCAACCTGTTCCACTCTGTCATGTTTAAGTTGTTAAAAAACTCTTTATTGAATTATTTTAGTTTTCCTAAAGGTTAAACATTGAATTGTAATTTAATTTCCTTCAAATTAGAGTTCACTTTGAGATTAAATGTTTCCACTGCTTTGTGATGTCGGCTGGTGTTGGGAAATTCAGAATCCTGTGGCTGAGGATGGAGCCTTTGAAATCTATGATCAAGCAAGACATTATTATTACTATTTGGCCTAAGTTACATTGTCTACAAATTGTACTTTTTGGCATTGACAAAGTGTGATTAAACAGCATAAAAAAGAAATACATGTGGTTCCCATTTCCTAACTAAAATGCAATATTGCAATTCATTAATTATTTTACATATGATTTATAATTACGTGCTTTTTTATAGGTCATTATAGTGTGTGTTTCAACACACAATTGCTATAAAATGAAATCTGGAAACATGATGGGGTTAGTTTATAAAGGAATAGAAAGACACAGAAAATATGTACCCTAGGAGCCAGTGGGGTCAAAACCTCAAATGTGCCCAGCCTTGATTTAAGTATCAAGAAGAGACAGAAGGCTTTTTGGAAGGCACTGAATAGAATAAAGTTAAAATAAGGAATTCATTATTTTATTTGTAGTTTATTTGTAGTTATACTTGCACAACAAAAATCGATAAGGTTATAAAATACATATAAACAGTTATATATATATATAAAAATATAGCTTAGTTTCTAACAATTTAGGGGTCAATACTTGCTTATAGCTGGTACAGATGTATAAAAGTATAGAATGAAATAATTTTAAAAGTTCATCCCGATGCATTTCCCCTCTGAAGGCTTCTTCAAGGAATTCAGAGAATTTAGTAGCAACTGGAGATAATAGAATTGATTACCGTTACCATCAAATAAAGTTGATGGTACAAGAAACAAAGAACAAGACAGAAGGAAATCAATGTAGTAAAGGTTAGGTACTGTGTATGATCCTAATACAATATGGCATACAAAAATACAATATAACAAATCAATATAACAAAGTTCTACATCAAATATAGGGATATAGAATATCATTCTCTATCTTGAAAACCATTTTCCTTTACCCTACATTGATTTCCTACTGTCTAATTCTTACTTTAGTGCCTTCTAAAGAGCCTTCTGTCCACTCCCCCCCCCCCCCCCCCCCCTCCTCATTTTTTGATTATTAAAGGTATAGAAAAATGTAACTTAGGAACGTGAATATAGTAAAAAGAGTAGGCTGCATTCACTGAATATGTGCAAGGTAAAATCAACAGATTTTACATATATCTGATTGAATGATTGCAGTGAACATAACTTGACCACTTTTTTTGTTTGGGAAATTAACCCCACTAGATAGTTTAGTTAATAAAATAGATTTTGTTAAAAATGTATTTATTCCTTTTAAATCACCAACATTTTTATTACCAGTAACATTAAAAAATTAGGAAAAAATCTTTTATCAAATCTGTATGACAAAAAATAGTGTTTGGAGAAAGTTGCGAAATCAAATTCCAACTAAACAACTCAGTTCATACTTTCCAAGGTCTGTCTTCTCCAGAAATCACCAGCTCCTTCCAATGCAATAATACAGAACCCAGCTTGTGGAACCCACCCCATTAGAACATTCTTAGGCTAGGATGTAAATGACGCACGTCTATGTGCCGGGGTTGCTGACCACTCCTATATTGCTGGCTACCAACAGATCTGGTGTAGCAACTGGTCTGCTCAACATCACAATGAAAGATATGTGTTTATTTCCCTGCAGGTTAAATCCTGTTTCTTTTATCAGGTGCAAAAGGAAACAGATGATGTTGAAATCCACAGTTCACCCTCAAATCCAAGAAAATGTTCAGTAGATAACTACAGGAAATGCACAAGTTTTTGAAACTTGAAAATAGCCTAGTGTAAGTTAATAGTCCTAACTTACCGGAATTTAAAATTTTGTCATATTGTATTATAATGACAAAATACTAAAAATGTTTTTAGCTGCTAAATGTTAGACTTTGCAAATTTATATTTAGTTTTTTTATTTTTAGCTAGTAATTTAGAGTTGTTTTTTCATGATGCCCTCGCTTTTCTTATATGTTTTCTTGTTCAGATTTGGGCCAATTGCAAAATTAGTTTGAACATTTGACAGTTTTGTTCTACTACAACTGAACATTTGTCCTGTTTGAACTAACTAAATTTAGCTCTTTTAATATATTGAATTCAGCCTCTGATATGTACAATCACTCCCCAACACTAGTATTGTGCTCTAGTTGAATATTTCAAAAAATGAAGATGTACAAAGCACAGTAACTTAATCAAACAAATATCAGTAACAGATATTTAGCTATTCTAAATGTTACTTTTCATACAATAGGTGAGCACAAATTATTTTATAGGGATGTATTTAAGGCAAGTGAGTATGATATTCACCAAACATTCTTTGGTGAAGAATCACTGCCATTGAATATACATGTACCTGGAAGATTCTGCACCAGAGAATATTAGGTGAATGATTAATTCACTGTTTTATAAATAGACCATGAATTTTTCTGCCCAAAAAATATTTTTTCATTTTGTCATGGTATTTATATTCTATTATTATTTATATACTATTTAACAGCATCCACCACTGTATTTACAAATCTGAAAATATTTTATTAACCTAAAAGCCGTGACTGCAATAGTTAAGATCATAAATAGCATAGTTGTATCAGGAGAACAATTTAGAGGCATCAAACTAAATGAAAAATTCAAAAAGTATTGTCGAATGGTATGGTACTCACAAAAAGAAAGCCTGAAAGTTGATTCTAAGAGCCGGATTTATTGGAGCTCTCCAAGGCTGGAGGGGATAAACTTGCATCAGGTAAGCTGGGTGATCCAGCAAACCTGGAATGGAAGCTACCAAATGTTTTGAATCCTGGACCAGATCAATTTCAGGTCTCCTGGATCACCCAGCTTCACTGATAAAAGGCTATTCTTTCCAGCCTTGAAGAGCTTTATTAAATCCTTGTAAATTTTGAATACTTTTTTCCTGTTTAAAGCTTTTTTACATGGTTAATAGGTGTAATATGCTAAGGAAAAGACCATTTGCTTTGATAAAAGCTAATGTAAAAGCTGGTTATATTTTGCCTTGCCTGGGTAACAATACAGAAAGCGGCATGTACAATTGTGAAAGGCTGAAGATCATTTTCAAAGGTTACCTAAAGTAAATTTGTTTGCAAATTCACAATTTAAAAAAAAATAAATAAATATGAAATAGTAAAAATAAAATGGAATTAAAAGGTAAAACTGCTGTTTTTTTTTATTATTATTACAGAAACATGTATTTGCTTTAAAACCTGTAGCCACAGGAAAATGTTTTCTCCAAATGTCACAAACAGTTTTAATTTGCAGAACACTTTAAGGCTAAAAATTCACACAGTCTACAATTATATTTAATTTTTATATGTAATTTCTAATTACATTTTTATATTTAACATGCCATCTGTTTAATTATTTAGCCTTTATTTCTTGTATCTAAAATATTTTTATGAACATAAAAAATCTCTCTGATACTTGCTCAGCTTTATTGTATGATACTCAAAAAAACTGCACAATGAATAAATATGTCGTCTCAGCTTAAAAGGACAGTTTACAGTTGCTATCCCAATAGCCAGTATATCTGGATGTTACATAGAGTAAGATTTGATTCTTCCCTTTATGTTAACCATCTTACACAATTTGTACACAATTGTCATGTAAGTTACAAATGTGTTTGCTTAATAGGAAAATTAGGCTAATTACTATGACAAAGCAAAAAAAAAAAAAAGCTGTCAAATTAGAAGATTAGGAAATAAACAGTTGTGGGGATACTTGCAATGTATGGTATGTATTGGTCTGTAGTGCTAAAGTGCAAATTACACTTTTATTGTTTAATCTTTTGTAACAAAATGACAATTCTAGAGTATTATTTCTAAGATGTCTGTAATAGCATTATCTAGATAAAGCAAAAACAGCAATATTTCAACATTTTTCAGTTTTTTTTAATGTGGCCCCTGCCTTGAAAGAGAGGATTTTCAGTTTAACTAGGTGTCAGGGTAAGTTAGCTGACCTGTCTGTTCTTGGAGGGGGAGAAGGGAGGTTAGAATGTTGCTGTCTATTCTGCATCTATGCCATCCATCCAGAAGATTGAAGCCTATCCCTTATCTGATCCTTTCTCCATCCATATACTTCCTCTGTTTTTGATTTGGGCTTACCTGAGAATTTAAAAATGATTAGTGGCCTTTGACCGCACCTTTTATGCTACTTTAATGGGTGCAGATCTTTTGAATTATAGATAACTTCCTAGAAAGTCAGAACACTCAAACAACAATGTTTTAAAATATTGCATGGCAGAAAGAGAACATTTTAGAATACAACCCAGATAAAAAAACGCATATCCCTTAAAAACATGTTCATTGAATGATTTCATTGTCAGAAATATAAGATTAATATACCAGCCTGACACACAAGCAGTGCAAGCTACTATTACCTTAACAAGAGCGTCTGTGAGCATGTATCCCCCTGCTATGTGAATACAAACCTACATGACCTCCATTCGAGAACTGAGGAAGAGATTTAATGCACCCAAATTTTGCATTAATATTTAGAAATTGAATTGAACAAGTTCATTTCACATCATTCATAAATATATTCCAAATGTTATTGCAATCTAGCTAATATACAAAATGCTTTTAAAATTATAAGATAATAATTACAGGGCTTGTAATTTATATGTCTTTGCATGTTATGTTGTTTAAAGTTTAATGTGTTAGGTATTTGTGTAGAGGCTCTCTCTGACAAAGGTTGTTTTTACATTGCCTTGTTATTAAATTTTTCTATGCCAAAACTGTCATGTGAAAAAGTAAGTATACCTCAATGCAGTTGTTGAACTTTTAATTTTTTTTGGCATACATTAGATCTTCATTCAAACATGTTGTTAGCCCCCAGTTGCATAACTTTACATTTATCTATATTAAATATCATTTGCCACTTGGCTGCCCAATCACACAGTACATCCAGGTCTGCTTGTAAATTATAGACATCCTGTATGGACTTACTTCCATTACATAGCTTGGTGTCATCTGCAAACACAGAAATCGCAGATCTATATCATTTAAAAAGATGTTAAACAGTGAAGGTCCCAAAACTGAACCCTGGGGCTCACCACTAATATTCTTAGACCATTCAGAGTATGAATCATTAATCAATACTCTCTCGAAGCGGTCTTTAAGCCAGTTCTCTATTCATTTATAGATTGACTTTTCTAATCCTATTGACCCTAATTTGTATGTTATCTGTGGGGTATGGTGTCAAATGCTTTAGCAAAGTCCAAGTACACTATATCAACTGCTACTCCAGTAAATTTGTTTGACAACTTCAGTTTTTATGAAGCCATGCCGACTTTCACTTAAAAATTCTATTTTGTAGCAGAAACTCCTCTATGTGGTTCTCTATCAAACTCTCTAGAACATTTCCAACTATGGACATAAAACTAACCTGTCTGTAGTTATTTGGTAATGACTTTGCTCCCTTTTTGAAGATAGGAACCACATTGGCCTTACACCAATCCATTGGTACCATGATTAAATAGTCTCTAAAATTTAGAAATAATGGCTTTGAAATAACAGAGCTCAGCTCTTTGAAGACACGTGGATGTAATCCATCAGGTCCCAGTGCTTTTTTAATCTTAAATTTTACCTAACTATTTTTAAATCATATCAGTTTTGAGCCATTGTGACTCATTTAGGGCTGTAACGTTGCCATTATGAATTTGGACTTTGGAGCTCTGCCATTTTCCTTTGTTTACTTAGAGAAATAAAAAGTGTTTAGTAAATCTGTCTTTTCTTTATCCCTAGTTACAAACCCAGAGACATCCTTTAAGGGGCCTACATGCTCAGATCTGATCTTTTTGCTACTATTACAACTTGCTAGTAATGTTGTAATGCAGGATGGGGGTGAGAAGGGTGCTGGGGCACTTGGGGGGAGGCATTTGTGCCAACAAGTGGAGGGAGGCCAGGCGGCTTTGGGGGGGGGTGAATTGTTAATGGGTTTGCGGGATTTGTTTTTGAAATTTGCTGGTGTGCCTGCTGGTGATCTGGTTGTTGGGGGCAACGATAGGGGCAGGGCCTTAGGAAAAGATGGGGTGCCTGTGTTGTCAGGGGTAGGGACAGTGCAAAGCAGTAGTGAGGTTGTGGCTGAGCAGTCGGGTGGTGCAGGTGGAGATGTGACTGCTGTGGTTCCAAGGGCAGAAGGAGGTGGTATTCAGGATGTTGGTGGCGAGGTGGCCTCTCAGGGAATTGCGAATGGTGTAAAAGGGGAGGTGTATGTCTGTTTTGAGGGCCCTTTAGGGGCGCATTTGGCATCAGAGATAAGAGATAAAATCTGGAAAGGGGAGTATGTAGAGATATTTTCTTGCCGGTATATGTTGCCGGTTGAGCGATTTGGCGGCCGGGATTTGAAGCATGGTGAGGACAAGCGTGCTGGGGAAGAGAAAGGACTGTGGCGGTTGATACCAAGGACTTTCCAGAACTGGTTACAGGCATTTGCCATTTTGGCTAGTATTGTGGGCAAAAAGGCTCCGGAGAATTGTTCGGCACTTTTTTGTTATTTGGATGCAATTAGTGAAGCCTATAGGGTGTATGGGGGCCTTGCGTGGTTGCGTTATGATGAGCAATTCAGGCAGCGGAAAGCTATGAGGCCTGGAATGCGTTGGGATCATAAGGACATCAGCCTTTGGATGCGACTGATGACGCCGGCAAGGTTGGCCCCCCAGCCTTTTCTTGGAAGCGCCGGGGGTTCAGGAGGTGCAGGATCCCTGGCAGGTAAGAAAAAAGGCCTTTGTTGGTTGTTCAACGAAGGAGTGTGCAAATTTGGTGTCACCTGCAGATTCAAGCATGAATGTTCCAGTTGCGGGGGGGCTCATTCAGGAGCACGGTGTATGGTCAGAGGGCGAGGGCGTCCCATTGAGCCTGCGGGAAAAAGGGAAGACCCCGGTGAGACTGGAAAGCATGGTGCATTTTCTAAGTAAGTATCTGGATCGGAGGGCAGCGGAAGCATTGGTGGAGGGTTTCAGGATCCCATGTGAACGGGTAAGTTTAAACAGGGTACACAGGAATTTGCGCTCGGCGTTGCAGAATCCTGGGGTTGTTACTGCAAAATTACAGAAGGAGGTGGCGTTGGGGCGTATGGCAGGGCCTTTTGGGGCACTGCCGTTTCAGAATTTAGTGATTTCTCCTTTGGGTGTGATCCCCAAGAGGGAGCCGGGTCAATTTCGGTTGATCCATCATTTGTCCCATCCGAAGGGGGAATCGGTTAATGATGGGATTGCGCCTGAGCTGTGTAGAGTGGTGTATACTTCTTTTGATGTGGCAGTTGACATGGTTCGGAGGGCTGGAAAGGGGTGCCTGATGGCTAAGGCTGATGTTGAGTCGGCGTTTCGGTTGCTGCCAGTGCACCCCGATAGTTTTTGGTTGCTGGGTTGTTGTTGGGAGGGGGCTTTTTATGTGGATAAATGTTTGCCCATGGGCTGTTCTATTTCCTGCTCTTTCTTTGAAATGTTTAGCTTTTTTTTGGAATGGGTGGTAAAGGAGGTATCTGGGGGTCAGTCCATCATTCATTATCTTGATGATTTTTTGTGTGTGGGTCCAAGTGGGTCTTTGGTTTGTGCCAACTTGTTGGGCACTTTGGAACATGTGGCGGGGCAATTTGGTGTACTCTTGGCTGGGGACAAGACTGTTGGCCCTGGGACCGAGCTGTCCTTTTTGGGAATAGTTCTGGATTCCATGCGCATGGAGTGTAGGCTGCCTGAGGACAAGTTGGTGGCTCTTAAGGAGGAGGTTAGGAGGGCTTGTTGTTTGGAGAAGATACGTTTGCAGGAATTGCAGTCACTGTTAGGAAAGTTGAATTTTGCCTGCAGAATTATGCCCATGGGGAGAATCTTTAGCCGCAGGTTGGCAGCGGCTACAGCAGGGATCAAGCGGCCCGAACATTTTGTCTGATTGACTAAGGTTTTGCGGAAGGATTTGGGAGTTTGGAGGCAATTTTTGGATCAGTATAATGGGCGCTCGCTTTGGATGGAGGCCCCGGTTGATAATGAATTTTTGGAGCTCTGGACAGATGCAGCTGGAAGCACGGGTTTTGGGGCTTATTTTGCTGGACACTGGAGTGCGGAGGCCTGGCCGGAGGATTGGCAGAGGTTGGGTCTGTGTAAAAATTTGGTTTTGCTTGAACTTTTTCCGCTGGCGGTGGCATTAACATTGTGGGGCTCTATGTTGCAGAATCGGAAGGTCAGATTCCACTGCGACAACTTGGGTGTGGTAGAGGTCATTAATAATAATTCTGCATCTTCCCCGCATGTTATTTGTCTTTTGCAACATTTGGTGCTGTTGTGCTTGCAGTTAAATGTGTTTGTGCGGGCTGTGCATGTTCCTGGTTGCGAGAACGTAATTGCGGATTCTCTTTCTCGTTTCCAGTGGGACCGTTTTCGGGAGTTGGCGCCAGGGGCAGACGTGCGGGGGACCCCTTGTCCGGTGGAGTTGTGGTCGGTGATTTCGGGGTGTTAGTGGATCTCCTAAGGGAGTCGGTCTCTGTTGGTACTTGGAGGGCCTATGCTGCAATCTGGCGGGAGTGGTGGGTTTTTCTGGAAGATGAGCGGGGGTGTGTGCATGATGCAAGTGGGGAGGAGTTGGTTTTGTTATTTTTATTGTGGAATTTTCAGAGAGGAGTATCGGGTTGTGTCATGGGAAAGAAGTTGGCGGCCTTGGCCTTTTTATTTAAGGTCTTGGGCCAAGTTGATAGCACAAAGTGTTTTTTAGTTCGCCAGGCGATGAAGGGCTATAGAAAAGGGAAGGGTCGTGTGGATGGGAGGCGGCCGGTGTCATTTGGACTGTTGGAGGAGATATGTCGGAATGTGGGCCTGGTGTGCTTTAGTGGGTTTGAGGCGGTTCTTTTTAAAGCTGTTTTTCTGGTAACATTCTTTGCGGCTTTACGGGTGGGAGAGGTGGTATCTCCTAGTAAAGGTAAGGAAGGGGGCTTGTGGTTGGGGGATGTTAGGGTGTTGGGTGATGAACTGTGGGTGTGGATCTATAGGTCAAAGACGGATCAAGGGGGAAAGGGGGCCCGCCTTATGTTGAGAGGGTTGCAAGCTTTGGAACTATGTCCGGTTAGGGCGATGGGTGAGTATTTGGCGATTCGGTCTCGGGGTGGGGGGCCTTTGTTTGTTCATGCGGATGGGTCATATGTGACTCGTTTTCAATTTGTGTCGGTGTTTAGACGCTGTGTGGAGTTGGCGGGTAGGAATCCGGGTGAGTATGCTGCTCATTCCTTCAGGATTGGGGCAGCCACAGAGGCGGCCAGGTGGGGTTTGGGCCCAGAGGTGATAAAAAAGATTGGTCGGTGGGAATCCCATCGGTTCCGTTTATATGTGCGGCCGCACTTATTGTGAGAACTGAAATTGGGGGACTATTCAGATGGGGAAGCCGGGGGCCGTGGTTCTGCTGTAAGGTTTGGGGGTTTATGTTTTTTTTTGTGTGCAGTATTTGTGTGTCAGTAAGGTGGTTTTGTGTTCTTTGTTGCAGATCAGCCGGCGTGTTTGGTGTGGATCTTGGGCCATTCATACGTGTATTGGGGGGCCAGAAGGGCGGATGTACGCCAGAATGGTAGACAGTTGAGTTTACAGAGGGAAGTGGCGCGGGTGCATTGGATCGGGATACCAGGTATGCAGTGGAGACGGGTGGTTCCTGAGGTGCACAGGTTTGCTGGCCTGGATAGAGCTCCTGATGTGTTAGTTCTTCATGTGGGTGGCAATGATTTGGGTTTTCGGCCTATGAGGGAATTGATTCAGGACATTAAGTTGGATTGCTTACGGCTTAGGGAGGCATTCCCAGGGACCGTATTGGTATGGTCAGAAATGGTGGCTCGCTTGGCATGGCGCCAGGCCCGGTCTGTGGAGCGGGTAAATAAGGCCCGAATAAAAGTAAATAAGGAGGTGGGCCGTTTTCTGGGAAGGATTGGGGGATTGGTGGCTAGACACAGGGAGTTGGAGTCTGACCCGGAGTTACTGTTGCGTAGGGATGGTATTCACCTTAACGCAGTGGGCAATGATTTATGGTTGCTGAGCTTGGGGGACGCCTTGCAGCGTGCAGTCAAGGTGTGGCGGTGCTCGCAAACTTAAGGTGTCAAGTTTGCGGCTTGTGGCGGGTTTTCTGTTGTTCGGGTCCATGGAAGTTAGAGGTGGGGTAAGGGAAATATAAGAGGGGATGGGGATACGGAAGAAATTTTGTTGGGACAGTAAGGGTGGCCTCGCATGACACTTGTTGTCGTGGTTGTCGTGGAGGCTAGTTTGGAATATGGGATCCGCTAACTGTCCCTGAGGTGGGGTATGAGCGCCTGGGGGCCTGGTGGGAAAGCGGAGACAGCTGGAATACTATGAGAAATTCATACCTTTCATGGATCCGTTTAAAGAATTGTTCCGGTTTTATGCTAAAATATTGTTGTTAATGTGTTTAAGTGCATGGTTAATAAAAGGGGGCTGCTGTGGCCAATTTTTCACCAAGAAATTGTGTTATGGTTTTTCTTTACTGTGGGGGAGTGGTTGTGGGGTGAATTAATCGGTCATGGCAGAGGAAGGCTTCTAATGCTGTACCCTGGTCATGTTTGGAGTGGCTCGGTGAGCGGAGACATGTCTGATTTTGTCAATTTTATCTCTAAAGTAGGTGGCAATGTCTTGAGTAGAGAAGGATGTTGTGGGGGGGGGAGTTGATACTTTTATATAATTGCTGTGATTAAAAAGCAAAGTGCACAATGAACAGTCTCAAATTTTAGATTCTTTTGATTTGACGCGTTTCATGGATATTTACATCAGTTTCATCAGGAAACAGTTCAAAGAACTTAAATCCAAAAAGTATGTCCTTGCATACAAACACCTCTTCAATTGATGCATTTTACACAGAGTCAGAGGGTAGGTGGGACAGAATACAAGTTTGAAGTAGCAGAGTAATGTTAGCAGGCTCCAAAGGGTGAAAATCCCCTAGGCAAACTGACAAACGATGTAGACATAACAGAACATCTCAGAAAGTTTTCCAATAAAAAAGAGTTTGCAAGATGTTCACACTGCTTAGAAGCGTGCCTGCTGTCTTCAAAGTTGAAAACTATTGTATCTATTTATTCACTTTCCAAGGTTGACGGCTTTACTATCACATCATGTCCCTCCATAAGACATACATACTCCTAAAAAATTAGAGAAAGCTTTGGGAATGTAATTTGCTGTAGAATTTGTTCTGTGCATATATATTGGGGTTTTTGTTCATTTGTGAAAATATAACAAAGAATAAAGCACACAAATAGGACCCCGTGCTGAACGTTAGCTAATCCAACAGACCAAATCTATTATGCCCTATAAATGCCTTCATTTAGTGCGTAATCACAGACAGGGTAGGTTTACCCAACAGGCACAGTCAAACCGCTAGGGCAATGGTCTGGGTTCAACAGCAGACATTAGTTTTCAACAATCTTTGGAATATTTAAAACATTGTTGTTGCATACAGATCTCAAGGTTATCTTGTGATATGCTCTGTTATGTCATCTCTTTTTATTTACCAAACATTTACCAGGCTTTGTACTACAAACACAATGTTATTAGTAAAGACAATATTACCGTGAAAACAAATTTAAGCTTGATGGACATATTTCTAAATAAGTATGCAAAAGAACATTTCAAAAGACACTTACGTTATTTGCCTGTTGCCTCAAAATAAATGAACACGTCCAACTAATCTATGCTGTCTCAAAATGTGTAGTTTTCAATTTATTCAAAAGAACAATGGTATTACTTAATTTTATATTCTTTCACATATTTGTGACATTTCACATAGCTTTAAACATCTTGGCAAATAAATATGGCAAATAGCTTTTTCATGGAAACATGATTTTTTTTTTTTTGCTTGTTTAAACATAGAAAAATGAATTGCTTTTTCTGTGTGTGGTAGGCTTCTGCCTTTTTTCCTTTCTTGTCAATGGCATTACAGAACAGCCATATCTTTTCCAGATTCATTAATATTATCTCTTAAAATTACAGATAAAAGCCAGAGCTCCCCATGTTATCTTCATTACTGAAGATTAATGCAGTTAAACCAAGTAACATAGTTTCATTAATCCCATGGAAAAGATTTTCTCCAGATTGGGATTATTTGTAATTTATGAGGCCCACATCATATGATAAAAAAAACTGATACAAATGTGCTTATTTTTGAAGATCTCATTTTCCAAGATGTAGTTTGAAATCCACGAGCAGGCAAGAGGTGTGACAAATATTTAGGCAGCTGCCTGTGGTTTATTTGTAAATTGCCCAAAATACCAAACAGTAAAATACACAGTATCTGCCTGTCCCCTGACCAGGCTCAATTAACAGCCCTGTCTAATGTAGACAAGCAAAACAGGGCAATTTACAATTTTGTAGAATTTCCTTCAGCAACAATAATGAAGTACGGTGCTTTTTCATCTCCAGAATTCAGATATACTCTATATACAGTTCGATTACTTTCTCAGGCCTGTTAGCCTCAATAATGCACATGTGCATCACTCTGCACAGGTAGAAAAAAAAACAGAGATGGACTGGGTAGTCTGGAAACACTCCTGTCTTGGTCCATGTTGGAACCAATGACAAGATAGATGGAAGATGGAGGATCCTTAAAAATCAGTTTAGGATTTCAATTCATATTGAAGAAAATGACCTCCAAGGCTATGTTCTCTGGAATATTGCCTGTGCCATGCTCAACACAGGAAAGGCAGAAGGAGCTTAGGCAGGTAAACGCATAGCTTAAGTCCTGGTGTAGAAGGGAAGGGTTTGGGTTCATAGAGCACTGGGCTGACTTTTCATTGGGGTACAACCTGTATGCCAGAGATGGTTTGCACCTGACTGAAAGGGGGTCTGCTGTGCTAGGGGTAAGATTTAGGGAAATGGTGGAGGGATATTTAAGGGGGGTGGGACAGTCAAATAAGGTGGCAGAAAGCTTAGTCAGGGGTCAGACACTAGTGGAGGGTGGATTGAGGATAGTCGGGGGAGGATTATGGATAATTTTAAGGAGCTTTCCATGATACAAACAAACATTTCATTGTGCAGTACTAGTTGTACTAAGAACAAAATGATTTGGCAAACAGTGATGGTAAAAGCAGCAATGGTTTAAAGAGCCTGTTCACCAATGCTAGAAGTCTAGCAGACAAGATAGGGCATATGGAAGCCTTAATGAGTGAAGAGCATTATAACTTAGATGGCATTGCTGAATCCTGGCTTTGTTCTTCACATGACTGGGCTGTCAATATTCCTGGGTATACTGTCTTTCGTAAAGACAGAGTCAAACGAAAGGGTGGTGGTGTCTGTCTGTATGTGAAAAGTGATCTAAAAGTGAATGTGAAAGAAGAAATTGCAGATGGAACAAGCAATGAGGTTGAGGCATTATGGGTGGGAGTGAATGTGGGGTTGAAAACACACAATTAATTAGTGCTAAGGAAGAAATAGAAAATCAACTACTATCACAGACAGAAAAAGCAGCAAAAAATGGAAGTGTTTTAATCATGGGAGATTTTACCTACCTTAACATTAACTGGAGTAATGTCTCTACAGGAACAGCAAAAGGGATGAAAATTTGTGAATTTAATACAAGATCATTTTATGGTAAAGTTTATAGAGGCCCCAACTAGAAACGATACTCTACTGGACCTAGTTCTTTCTAACAATGCAGAGCTTATAACAAATGTGCATATAAAGGAGAATCTGGGCAGCAGTGACCATAATATGATTTCATTTATTGTAAGCTGTAAACAAGAAGCAAAAACAGGAAAGATAAAAACATTTAATTTGAAGAGAGGAAATTTTCCATTATTGGGGTGGCTCTGTGACTTGGACTGGGAGACAATATTGTCCTCAATGAACACAGAATAGAAATGGGAATGTTTCAAGTCTGTTCTACAAAAGCACAGTGAAAAATATATTCCAATGGGTAATAAGTTTAAGGAGCTAAACTAAAACCTATGTGGCTCACAGCTAATATTAAAACAAGCCATAAGTAACAAGAAAAGGGCATTCCAAAATCATAAAAATGAAGGATCACCTTCATCGTTTGAAAACTTTAATGAATATAACAAAAGATGTAAAAAGGGGATAAAATAGGCAAAACTTTAAAATGAAAGACAGATTGCAAAGGAAAGTAAAGCAAACCCCCCTTTTTTTAAATATAATAATAGCAAAAAAATCAGATCTGAGCATGTAGGCCCCTTAAAGGATGTCGCTGGGTTGGTAACTGGGGATAAAGAAAAGGCAGATTTACTAAACACTTTTTTTTAGCTCTGTGTACGCAAAGGAAAATGGCAGAGCTCAAGTCTAAATTCATAATAGCGATGTCACCGCCTTAAATGAGTCACAATGGCTCAGAATTGATATGATTGAGAAACATCCACATGTCCTCAAAGAGCTGATCTCAGTTTTTTCAAAACCATTATTTCTAATTTTTTGAGACTCTTTAGTCACTGTCAAGGTACCGATGGATTGGCATAAAATCAATGTGGCTCCTATCTTCAAAAAGGGAGCAAAGTAATTACCAGATACCTACAGAACGGTTAGTTTAACTTTCATAGTTGGAAAGGTCCTCAAGAGTTTAATAAAGAACAACATAGAGGAGTTTCTGCTAGAAAATATTAATATAAGTGATAGTCAGCATGGGTTCAAGAAATACCGAAGTTTTATGGTTTAAAGTTATTAGTGGTATACCCCAGGGTTCAGTGTTGGGATCTTTACTGTTTAACATCTTTATAAATGATATAAAGTTTGGGATTAAAAGTACCATTTCTGTGTTTGCAGATGACACCAAACTATGTAATGGAATTAGGTCCATACAGGATATCTATATTCTACAAGCAGACCTGGATGTACTGTTTGATTGGGCATCCAAGAGGCAAATTACATTTATTATAGATAAATGTAAAGGTGTGCACATGGGAGCTAACAACATGCATGCTTCATACTGTCTAGGGGAAATACATTTGGGGGAGTCAGAAATGGAGACGGATCTGGGGGTTCTGGTAGATCATAGACTTAATAACAGCATGCAATGCCAAGCTGCAATATCTAAAGCTGGCAAAGTACTTTCTTGTATTAAAAGAGGAATAGACTGCAGAGATGGAGACATAATCCTGTACAAAGCATTGGTCACACCACATCTGGAATATGCAGTCCAGTGATGGGCACCAGTTCACAAAAAGGACATTGTGGAATTGGAGAGAGTGCAGAGAGGCGCAACTAAACTAATAAAAGGAATGGAGGAGCTCAGCTATGAGGGGAGATTAGCTGAACTGAATCTATTCTCCCTTGAAAAGAGACGTTTAGAGGGGGATATGATAACTAGTGTTGTTGTTCGAATTCGAGTCGTCCTAATGTTCGACCAGAATATGCCTGTTCGAATTCGGGTCGACCTGACCCGCATATTGTCGGATTCAACAACACTTGAAACGAGGCAAAAACCCCAAACAAACTTGGAACAAGTTGCATGAGCACACATTTAAAAAGCAACCACCCGGTAACCTGGCGGGAACACCTGGTCAATGCACAGAGCTATGTGCAACCACCTCACCCAAGAAGCAAGCTCAAACTGCTAGATCATCCTCCGCTGCCTTTCTTCCATCTGCCACCAAAGTTACCCATGCTGCTGCCAGCAATTTGAGTGGGGCATGTAGCCGAGCATTACCATTTTCAGGCTCCACCAGGGTGAGCAGGAGCTCCAACGCAGATCAGCTGCTGTTTGTCGCATTGCTAGCAGTCAAGACCAGCCATCATTGCCATCCCCCACAACTTCTACCCCATCGTCCAATCTTTCTGTGGTTAGCATTAGCAGCATCCAACCTTCCATCCCCCAGATGCTTGAATGCAAGAGGAAATATGGCCCAAATGACCCCAAAACAAAGCTAATCAATGCGGCAGTTGCACAGTTGATTGAGTTAGAGCTCCTCCCTTACCGGCTGGTGGACTCCAATGCGTTTCATTACGCATTCCTCTGTGCGAACCCACAGTACGTTATGCCTAAGCAACAGTATTTTGCAGAAAAATGTGTTCCTGCTTTGCATAAACACATGCAGAGCAATGTGTTCATGGCCCTGCAGCACTCAGTTTCTGGCAAGATGCACCTGACAAGGGACAGTTGGTCGAGCAAGCATGAAGTAGGAAGATATATTTCCTATACAGCTCACTGGGTAAATTGTGGTGACAGCAAGGGAAGATGCAGCTGCAGCAAGGCCTGCATACCTACCTCTGCCCAGAGCACATCGCTTTGCAATCTCCTCCTCAACCTCCACTTCCACCTCCTCCTTTGACTCTTGTGCCTCAACCTCCTCCTCCAGGGACACTTTGCAGTGGAGACCCAGCACCTCCCATTTGGCAGCATCTGTTCACCGCCAGCAACAACCTGCACATTGCTATTTTGGTGCACAATTCAGTCAAGCAGTCCTGAGGTTGCGAAGCCTGGGTTCCCTCAGCCACATGGGCGCAGCCATTTTAAGTGCCCTGTGGGAGCAGGACGACATATGGCTAACTCCCAACAGACTCCACCCAGGAAAGGTCATGTGTGACAACGGGGCCAATCTGCTGGCAGCCCTGCGTTGTGGGAAACTCACACACGTACCTTGTCTGGCTCACGTCATGAACCTGATAGTACAGCGCATCCTTAGGAATTACCCAGGCCTCCAGCCGCTGTTGCTGAAGGCCAGAAAGTTGTCAGCACATTTCCGACGGTCGTACACAGCCAGTGCTAGATTGGTGGATTTACAGCTTAATCTCAATCTGCCAGTGCACCAGTTAAATTTTGGACTCCTTGGAATTCCACCTTTTACATGCTGCAGCGGCTGGCTGAACAACAGTAAGCGGTGGTGGATTACGTGGCAGAGTCTGTTCGTTTCAGACGTATACCTACACTACCTTTCTTCAGCCCTGCGGAGTGGCTGCAAATTGAGGATTTGTGCACTGTATTGTCACCTTTTGAAGAGGCCACCAGGTTGATCAGCAGAGATCAGGCCTGTGTCAGTGATAACATCCCTATCATATGCTTGCTGGAACAGATGATGGTGGATCTCGGACACGACACAGAGCAGACGCCGCATCAAACATCATCTCAGACATGCTTGCCTACTATGCATAGTGCACACCAAATCCAGGAGGAGGAGGAGGAGGTGGAAGAGGATGAGGAGGACAATACAGGCATGGGAGAAGGGGAGGAAGGGGCAGAGGAGGATATTGAGGGTACATGGCATCCATCCACCCAAACACAAGGCGGCATGTTCCGTGGATGGCAAAACCAGGCGGAGGAGGGGGACGACCCTGTGCTACTGTTCGACCCACAGGAATCTGGGTCCAGAATTACCTCAGCTGTGGGAACCTTGAGCCACATGACAGCCTTCAAACAGTAGTACATAGCCAAAAAAAATTCTGTATTTCCTTAAAAAATATACAGATATTTAATTCTGATAGCAGTTAGTATCTATCCAAAAACCCATAACATTTTCTGTATTTCTGTAAAAACAAATACAGCTATTTAATTCTAATCCCACTTGCTATCTATCAGAAAAGCCATAAAACTTTCTGTATATCTCTCCAAAAATACAGATATTTAATTATGATACCTCTTGCAATCTATCCAAACAAACAGAAAAATGTTTGTATTTCTGTAAAAAAGTAAAGATATTTCATTCTGATAACACTTACTATCAAAAAGTCCAGAAAAATTTCTGTATTTCTGTAAAAAAATACAGATATTTTATTTCAATCCCACTTTGCTATATATCCCCAAAGCCATAAAAAATTCTGTATTACTCTCCCAAAAATAAAGATATTTTTACTAATAGCACTTGGTATCTATCCAAAAGACCATAAATTTTTTTTATTTCTCTATAAAAAATACAGATATTTTATTCTGATTCCACTTTGCTATATATCCCTAAAGCCATAACAATGTATGTATTTCTCTTCCAACAATACAGATATTTAAATTGCTGCTGTTACTGATGCTGCCTGCCCAGTATCCAACTCTAGATGCAAGATACTAATGCTGTCCATATTTGGTCTCAGAGCCCACCACCTCCTCCTTCTGCTGTTGCTGATGCTGCCTCCTGCCCAGTACCTACCTCTAGATGCCAGATACTAATGCCATCCACACTTGGTATCAGAGCCCACCGCCTCCTCCTCCTCCTGCTGTTACTGATGCTGCCGCCTGCCCAGTACCCAACTCTAGATGCAAGATACTAATGCCGTCCACGCTCTGTCTCAGAGCCCACCGCCCCCTCTTCCTGCTCTTACTGATGCTGTCACCTGCCCAGTATCCAAATCTAGATGCAAGTTACTAATGCCATCCACACTCAGTCTCAGCCGCCTGCCCAGTACCCAACTCTAGATGCAAGATACTAATGCCGTCCACACTTCGTCTCAGAGCCCACTGCCTCCTCCTCCTGCTGTTATTGCTGCTGCCTGCCCAGTACCCAACTCCAGATGGAAGATACTAATGCCGTCCACGCTCTGTCCCAGAGCCCGCCTCCTCCTCCTGCTGTAACTGATGCTGCCGCCTGCCCAGTACCCAACTCTAGATGCAAGATACTAATGCCGTCCACACTTGGTCTTAGAGCCCGCCGCCTCCTCCTGGTGTAACTGATGCTGCCGCATGCCCAGTACCCAACTCTAGATGCAAGATACTAATGCCATCAACGCTCCATCTCAGAGTCCACCGCCTCCTCCTCCTGCTGTTACTGATGCTGCCGCCTGCCCAGTACCTAACTCTAGATGCAAGATACTAATGTCGTCCACAGTCTGTCTCAGAGCTCACTGCCTCCTCCTCCTGCTGTTACTGATGCTGCCTGCCCAGTACCTAACTCTAGATGCAAGATACTAATGCTGTCCACATTCTGTCTCAGAGCCAACCGCCTCCTCCTCTTACTGTTATTGATGCTGCCGCCTGCCCAGTACCCAACTCTAGATGGAAGATACCAATGCCGTCCACGCTCTGTCTCAGAGCCCATTGTCTCCTCCTTCTGCTGTTAATGATGCTGCCGTCTGCCCAGTACCTAACTCTAGATGAAAGATACTAATGCCATCCACACTCCGTCTCAGAGACCACCGCCTCCTCCTTCTGCTGTTACTGATGCTACCGCCTGCCCAGTACCTAACTCTAGATGCAAGATACTAATGCCTTCCACTTTCCTTCCCAGAGCCCACCGCTTCCTCCTCCTACTGTTATTGATGCTGCCCCCTACCCAGTACTCAACTCTAGATGCAAGATACTAATGCCATCCACATATGGTCTTAGAGCCCACCGCCTCCTCCTCCCGCTGTTACTGCTGCTGCCTGCCCAGTACCCAACTCTAGATGGAAGATACCAATGCGGCCCATGCAGCGTCTCAGAGTCCATTGTCTCCTCCTCCTGCTGTAACTGATGCTGCCACCTGCCCAGTACCTAACTCTAGATGCAAGATACTAATGCCATCCACGCTCCGTCTCGGGGCCCACCGCCTCCCCCTCCTGCTGTTACTGATGCTGCCGCCTGCCCAGTACCTAGCTCTAGATGCCGGTTACCAATGCCGTCGACACTTCGTCTGGGAGCCCACCACCTCCTCCTCCTGCTGTTACTGATGCTGCCGTCTGCCCAGTACCTAACTCTAGATGAAAGATACCAATGCCGTCCACACTTCGTCTCAGGGCCCACCGCCTTTTACTCATGTTGTTACTGCTGCTGCCTGCCCAGTACCCAACTCTACACAGCAATGTCTCCAGTAGCTACAGCTTCTACACTGTCCATGTAGGTGATGGCCTCAATCTTTAATGACGTCCTTGATCCGTCTCAAGGCTTACCTCCTCCTCCTCATGCTTTTACTGCTGCTGTCTGCCCAGTACCCAGCTCTAGATGCCTGTTAGCAATGCCATCCTCACTTCGTCCCAGAGCCCTCTGCCTCCTCCTCCTGCTGTTACTGCCTGCCCAGTGTCCAGCTATAGATGCTGCCACTTACAAATGCTGTCCACACTCAGTCTCAGGGCCTAATGCCTCCTCCCCATGCTGTTACTGCTGCTGCCTGTCCAGTACCCAACTCTAGATGCCAATTACTAATGTCGTCCACACTCCGTCTCAGGGCCCACCACCTTTTCCTCCTGCAGTTACTGCTGCCGCTTGTCCAGTACCCAGCTGTAGATGCCAGTTACCAATGCTGTCCATGCCACATTTTACAAAGTTACAGCTAGCAGATAGGAAAAGGCAGTCCTCTACATAGCAATGTCTCCAGTAGCTATAGCTTCTACACTGTCCATATAGGTGATGGCCTCAACCACTAATGCCATCCCTGCTCTGTCTCACAGCCCACTGCCTCCTCCTCCTGCTGTAAATGATGCTGCCGCCTGCCCAGTACCTGACCCTAAATTCCAGACACAAATGCTGTCCACACTCTGTCTCACAGCCCACTGCCTCCTCCTCCTGCTGTAAATGATGCTGCCGCCTGCCCAGTACCTGACCCTAAATTCCAGACACAAATGCTGTCCACACTCTGTCTCACAGCCCACTGCCTCCTCCTGATTCCGCCAAGCCCGTTCCCTTTCATGTGCTTTCACTAGATAGCAGGCCCTGAGACGGGGTGTGGACGGCATTAGTAACTGGCATCTAGAGCTGGGTGTAGTGCATCTTAAATGACACCCCGAAGTGTGTAATGCAAGTGTGTAATCTGAAATTCATGATTGAACGTAAAAGGCCATGTCTTCAGCTTCATCCATCAGTGCCATGCTTTATCGGACTGAATTTCTGTGTCTGTTACCCCGGAACTGAGAAGTGGGACAGCAGTCCCTCTGTATATGTCGGGGGGATGAGATGGGAGACACCGGTATGTGTAACGGGAACCGAGAGGTCCTGGATGACCACCATGAGCCATGAAGCAGACATCCGGAGACTTCTCCACAAGTATGTTGCGGGCCTGGGAGACTCCATTCAAAGATCCGTCAACAAAGATCTTGTGAAAATACTGCAGAATGATGAGTTTTGGACTGAGAACCAACTCAAAGGGAAGAGTGAGATGTCATTTGCAAACGACACGTTGGGGGATCTCTGAGTGAAATGCACAATGACATGCGAAATGCGTCATTACAGAACTGAACACCACCTTGTACAGTTCTATTTCCTTACCTGTGTCTCTTCGGAGTACATAGAGAGCATGCTGGCAGACTTCGAACAGGGACCTTAGCCCGACTTGTCATAATCAACTCGTGTATAAAGGATGTTATCAGGTATCATGAGCAATCACTGGAAATGTACAAAACCAACCTGGACCACCTGCTGGACCCCGAATATATGGTGATATGGAACATGGCCATGCCTGTTGGATTCAAAGCTAGTGAAGTGCTAGAGTACCAAATTCCTAATGTGCCCTGGGACATCATAGAGGGGAATTTCTACAGCACCACTCTGGAAGATTTGCACCAATTTAATGTGATTGACATGCACTTCCACTTTCGCTTCGAGCTGCACTCCAGGGTTAAAGATGCCACCCACTCGAATCAGCTGGCTCATCGGAAGTATACCTGCATCCTGAGACGGAGCGTAGACAGCATTGGTAACTGGCATCTAGAGCTGGGTACTGGGCAGGTGGCAGCAGTACCAGCATGAGGAGGAGGTGGTGGGTCCTGAGACAGAGCAAGGACGGCATTAGAGGTTGAGGCCATCATCTATATAGACAGTTTAATAGCTGTAGCTATTGGAGAAATGAATGGATGAATGAGATTCTAATCTGTTCCTACCTACTATGTAGCAAAACCACATGAAAGGGAATGGGCTTGGCAGGATCAACGGGGAAAGAAGACCCTGTTGAGCTTGAGTCTAGTCTGGCATCTAGAGCTGAGTACTTGGCAGTGGGCAGGCGGCAGCAGTAAGAGCAGGAGTAACATCCACACTCCCTCTCAGGGCCCACCGGCACTGAAGGGACAGTGGGAATTTCATTCATCCATTCATGTCTCCAAAGCTACACCTTCTACACTGTCAATAAAGGATGATGGCCTCATCCTCTAATGCTGTCCTTACTCCGTCATCAGTGATGATGCACTACACCCAGCCCAAGATGACAGTTACCAATGCGGTCCCCACTCCTGTGAGGCCCATATAACTTGTAACAGAGCAGTGTAACTGGCTAATTTTTTGACTGAAAGAACCCCCTCAGCAACCTCCGCCTGTACTCTAAAGCCTGTGTATGGCTGTGTATGGCTTGTAATGGAGCGGTGAAAACTGGTGGCTACCTCATGGCCCTCTTTGCCTCTATTCGAAGGCCGGTATAAAATCCAGCATGTTCCCTTGACAGCCCCATAAAATTAATAAAAAAGCCTTCCTTATTTTTTTGGGGAGTCCTGACATGTCTTTTTAAATGTATTTATAGGCTGTAGAAGCTCTACACAGTCCTGAAAAACAACCCACATTTTTCCCCCATTGACTTTAATAAAGTTCGAATTCGACATTCGTTCACCCAAATAATTTTGCTCTAATCGACCAAATACCGGTCACATCGAATAGTGAGCTATTCGACCAACCCTATATATAACTATAGTAGGGACATTAGATTGAGAGCCCCTTTGAGGGACAGCTAGTAACATGACTATGGACGTTGTACAGCACTGCGTAATATGATGGCGCTATATAAATACTGTGTAATAATAATAATAATGTAGTTTGGTAACATAATCATTTACCAATTCTGATATTGAGTCAAAAGTTCATTTCAAGGAATAATTCATACTTAACATAAACAATACAAAAGCAAGTATTACAAAAAATGTTTGAAGCTAAATACATTGTTTAGCCCTGGAAAATGCTTTGCTTTTGTTAGGATGCTGTAATTCACCTGCTGATTATTTTATGCTAGCTGACCAACATATAAATCACCTTCCTTTTAAAAATGTTGTAAAGTGTGTTTTGCTTGCTCTTTTCTTTTCTTTTTTGCTACTCTTGAAATGAAGAGGGGAACATCTCCAGAAAAGCTTGTTGGTGATTTATGTGTTATGTGATTATCAGGCAGAATCATAGAGACCATTCAGGAAACTACAATTCTACTATACGTTGGTATTACATGGTCTCATCTAGTGGCAGTTGACAGAATTACACTCTATAAAAATCAACTTCTGCTTCCGGGCTCTCTGAGACGCGGGACTGACTTCAGGAAAGCGGTACTGTCATGGCAAAACCAGGTTGGGAGCTATGTAGACACAAAGCAACACACTGCAATTGTTCTAGTAGAGATGGCCTTGTCACATGACAGCTGTGAGTCACATGACAATGGCGGTTACATGACTGCTGTGTGTAGAAGCCGCTGAGGAGGTGGAGAATGAGTAAATAAAGAATAGAGGTTTGAGGCTTGAGGTTGTATTTAAGATAAATTATGTATTGACATACAGTTGGTTCATACATAATCATATTATCATCATAGATTATATCCCCAGACCTATTACAATCTCACAGGCCTGGGATATACATGCTATACGGAAACTTCTATTAAGTTCAGAGCGTATTATCGCATTCAGTCTGATAAGTCCCCAGTCCTGACGCGTTTCGCCTTTCTTCCTCAGGGGTATCTAATGGGACAGTGACTACCTAGATATCTTTGTATAAACACATATAAAGAGAAAGAAAAAATATAAATAATATACACATGGTATACATATAACAAAAGTTTATAAAAATCTTCAAATATACGACTGATTTTATCCTGTGCACTATGCAAGGCCGCAGATTGGGGATTATTGACTGTAACAAAAATTCTTTTGAATTGTGGGGGTTTTGTGCATTTCGCTAAGAAAGTTCCCACTTTATTGCCCTACCTAAAAAATTAGTTTTTTCAAAAAAATGAAAATCCTAAAATCTAAGATTTCGGACTGACTGCGGAAAACATGTTTAGAGACTGGACAACTGCAATACATATTGGCCCTGAAGGCTATGTAGCACCAGAGGTAAGTAAACCCTTCATACCTTAATACTCTATAAAGAAACATATTCTTCAATTATGGTTTGATCACTGAAACCTGCACATTAGGCACAGACACCATGGGGTCAATACATTGCAGCATGCTTTAGTCATGGTAGTAGTCATTAGTAGTGATAGTTGTGCCATTTTCCTATATCTGTATTGCTTTATATTGCATGTTCATGCTTTACTCTTAATCCTCTGTGCTGCACAAACATATTGGTGTGTCACAGTGTAACACTTAACTGCGGCAGGACAGAGTTTTTGCAGATCTCTAACTGACCAAACCCCCTCCCATCTTTAACAATCTTCCCAACAAAATAAACACATCATATTTCTTGGTAAATGGCTCGAAGGCCTTTTTCATTACAGTTTATCAAATACAGTTCTTAAATACCAGAATATGAAACAAAATACCAACAATATAACCATTAATTAACAATGAATTAACAATAATTAACAGTAACTTCACCACCTTACACTTCCAACCTAAACCTTATCTGGTTGCTGGTTCTCGAAGGCACCCAATTCCTCTGTTCCAGTCTGCTTCTACCTGATAGGCATTGCTCCCAGCTGCTGATTCTCTCAGCTTGGGAAAATTGTAATTTCATCTTTAAAAAGCTGACAGCCACCAAATTTTTTTTGCTTTATTTAACCTCTCCACTGACCTAGCCCCTTTCCAATGCAACCATGTCACCATATTGGACCAAACCACCACCAGACTCGGGAAGGATGTACGCAGCATCAAAAAATCCCACTTGGAGTCCCGAATAAATACCCTCACTGGACAAACTCTCAAATCATTTTCCCCAGCATGTAAAACAACCACCTCGTGACCCTTGTCCATTTTACAAATTTGTATACTTTACTTTTATTAATATTATTATTATTATTATTAAACTGAATTTTTATTGAGCCAACATATTACGTAGCACTGTAGATTAAATAGGGGTAGCAAATGACTGACAGTTACAGACAGTGACACAGGAGAAGAAGAGGACCCTGGCCAGAACAGCTTACAATCTAAGAGGTGGGGGAAGTCTCACACATGAGGAGGGGAGATATGAAGTGATGGAATGTAGTAAGGGTTTTAAGAGACAGAAGAAGGGTAGGCAAGTTTGAAAAAAATGGGTTTGTTTGTTTTTTCCAAAATAAAGCTTTATTGAAGTAACAAATAACATTACATTATATTACAATTGCATGAAATATGTACATATTGTCAAGTACAGTTACAATAAATAAACATCCATTTATGTTCATATTCATAAAACATATTTAAGTCTCAAAAACTTTAAATATGTAACAAAATAAACATGCAAGAAAACAACATGAACAAATCACCTTAGAAAGGGTAAACAATAATAGATATAGATATAAATAGTTGAAGTGTTATAAAATATGTGGTTTTCTGTTTGCCCTTGTAGCTTTGAGATAGATAAAGACAAGAGGAAGATAGAAAGAAAGAAAAGTAAAAAAAGAGGGAATATTGTGCAGAATTAGGTATTTGTAATTTACAGGAAGTCGGACTCTCCCTGCAGAACAGGAAGAAAAAACTTTGGACTGTCATTGAGCACCTCTCAATATTCTTGGGAGTCATGAAAATTCCACCATGAGGCCCAAGTAGTGCAGTATTTTGTTATTGTATCTCGGGATGAATGGATCATTTCCTCCATTTCTGCAATACGATCAATTTGAGTAAACCACTCACGTATGGTTGGCCTACTTGTTGATTTCCATAATCTCAGGATCAACAATTTGGCAGCATTCAAAGCATGGAATAGAAGTGATTTTTTTTTATATTTTTGTGGTGTGCTGGTGTGGTGCAGAATTTATGCTGGGGTTGTAATATCATATTCCCCAGTAAGTTTCGGTAGAAAATTGATAACTTTATCCCAGAAGAGTTGAATATTTGGGCAGCGTTTGGACTGGGCAGCATGTGTAAGAAGGAGTCTTCAGCAGATTTGCATCTCCAACATTTTAAATCATTTTGAGGGTGTATTTTTATTAGGGCTAGAGGCACTCTGTACCATCTTGTACATATTTTGAAAATATTTTCTTGTATGTTCATATTCTGTGAACCCTTGACCGTAATTATGTTGATGTTTTCCCAATCTTCATCCCCAAATCTGACTCCCATTGCAAGCGAAAACGCTGCCTGGGTATCCGGGGGTACCCAAAGTAAGTTGTACAGTATATCAATGATATGGTATGTCCTACTGGACCTGTGGATTAGCACAGTTTTTCAAACATAGTCATTTGTCTGGAACATAGCCCATTCCTGTTTGAAGTATGGAGGAAATGTCTTAATTGGAAAAAGGACCTCCAAGGTATTAATTTGCCTTCATTTTCGGCTTGCAGTGTTTGTTTGTCTTTGAATCTGCCCCTGACAAAAAAATGGCCCGCCAATAGTTTTCAATCCTATCACCATGATTTAAGAAACTGATTTGACAGGCCTGGCGGGAATTCGGGGTTGGACCATAATGAGGTGAGGGGGCTTGGAGAAGACGAGATATTAAATCTAGGATTCATCAGCATAAAAATCCTTAGGGAAGAGCCAATGAAAGAATGGGGCAAGAGCTATGGGTCTAAACTCTTTCTCTGAACCCATGGACATAACTCAGTGGTATCATAGAGTGTACCTGTTCTTAATTAAGTTTGCACACCAGTCAACAATTCCAGCAAGGTGACAAGCCCCGTAGTATTTCCTGATATCTGGTAGTCCCATACCTCCCATGTTTTATGGTGTTGCGAGGAGGTGAAATGCTATCCTAGGTTGTTTCTGGCCCCAGAGAAATATTCTAAAACATTAGAATATAGATTTGAAAAAGGAGTCTGGTAGAAAGATTGGATTATTTGCACCAAATACAAATTTCTCAGCAGAACGTTCATTTTCAAAATTGCTGCTCTTCCAAACCAGGAGAAGGCTGATTTTTACCCAGTTTTTCAGATCTGCTGACAATTTTGAAAGAAGCGGGACAAAAAAATTAGGTTGGACAATTCTGAAACTGAAGAGGCCAGCTGTATGCCTAGATATGTGAAAGATTTTTTTGCCACATGAAAGGGAACCTTGCTTGACATTCTCTCACTTCTTGTGAAGACAGCGAGATGTTAAGTGCAGAGGATTTTGAATAATTGATTTTAAATAGGGGAGGTATTGGAATGATTCTAGTGTATTAGGCAGTGCAGGAATGGAGGACATGGGATGAGTAAGTGTAAGAAGGAGAACATCTGCAAAAAGACATAGATTGTATTCCTTGTTACCTATACACAAGCGTGAGATCTCATTATTCGCTCTAATTTGTTTTAGAAGCGCTTGCAGTGCTAAGACAAAAATTAAAGGCAAAAGTGGGCAACCCTGTCTGGTGCCATTATTAACAGAGACAGGTGCTGAAAGAAGGCCATTTATTCTAACCTTTGCTGAGGGTTTAGAGTACAATGAAAGTATTCAAGCCCTCATTTTGGGTAGAACTCCAATAGAATCTAGGACACCCGCCATATAATCCCATGGCAGGGTCCTCTCCTCTGTATCACTGTCTGTATTAGTCTGTCATTTGCAATCCCTATTTAATGTACAGCGCTGCGTAATATGTTGGCGCTATATAAATCCTGTTTAATAATAATAATAATGCTAGCCTATCAAATGCTTTTTCAGCATCTGTAGATAAGAAAAAGCATTGGTAGTTTGATTTTTCAGCCCATTGTGCCAGATTAGGAGCTTTGGTGGTATTGCGATAAATTGGATGTCCAGAATCTTTGCAAAAATCTTTAAATCAACATTCAGTAATGATATGGGTCTATATATATTGTAATACTGAAATCTGGGCTTTTAGGAATTGTGGAAGTGCCGTTTTGTCCTCCTTGAATGAGTTAAATACAGCTAGAAAATGGGGGGATAGAATGGAGGCTAAGTCTTTATATTATTAAGTGATCAAACCATCTGGACTTGGGCTTTTTTCTGGTTTCAAATGCTTAAAGCTGCGTACACACGTGCAATGTTTGTCGTTGGAAAGGATCTTTCACGATCCTTTCCAACGACAAAGGACTACACGATGCATGAACGAGCTCTGTACATACAGCAAAGTTCTGCTCGATGGAGAGGGGAGGGGTAAAGCGACGGAGCAGCACAATGCTGCGCGCTCTCCCCCTTCCCTTGCATTAGGATTGCTCGTCGTTCATCGTTTGTGGATCCGCCAGGACGGATCCATGGACGATGAACGACGCCGACTGTACACACGCCAGATTCTCGGGCGAGAAAAATCTGACGTGTGTACGCAGCTTTAGGGTCTGTCGAAATTTCAGGTTTGATATTGGTCTTTCTAGTAGTTCTGCATTTTAAGCTACTATTTTGTTTGGGTTATACTTGGCTAAAAAGGTGCGTATGGCCGTTTGCCTGTGATGCGGTTTTCCTATAGGTTGTTTGGGAGGATTTATGTTATAAAGAAGTAGAATGCTTGAAATTGGTCTGCTATCCCCCCTTTTTTTAAGCATACTTGATGATGTTTATCTCTAATCTGTGCTTTATTGTTCTGGGCCTGTTTCATTTTCAGAGCTCTAGCTAGGTATCTACCACTTTTATTAGCATGTTCGTAAAAGAACTTTGAGGCTGTAGTATTCGGTTTATATCAAATGAGGTTAGAATCACTAGCCTTAGTCCTGGTATGCTTAAATGGTGTGCTGAAGTGGATTTTTTAAACTCAGTATATAGATCAACTAATGTTGCAAATCATAAAGCTAGCTGTCCATTTTGATAATCTAATCTGTGCTCCATGTTGCTCTGCAATCACGTAGCTGTGAACAAAGCATTCAATGTCCAAGATGGCCGCCAGATTCTTCACAGCACGCATGAAGGAGGAAGAACAGACAGGCAAAAAAATCTCACTGTGCTCCAGCCAACATCGCCGCTGGCCTCGTGTGCCTCTTGTCTCTCACTCCCGGTGTCTCACTAGGGAAAACAATTTGTTTGCTGCAGGAAAGATGTGTTTTTAATGCGGTGGCGTGGGAGCTTTGTTTTTCTACAGCCACCCACTTCAGGCTCCACCTCAATATTAAGGATATGAGTTTTTTAAATGAGCAGAAAGTAGGAGCAAGCCGAATAGGATGAGAAAGACCATTTCAGAGAGTGGGGGCAGCTCTAGAAAAGTCTTGCAGTTGTACATGTGAGAAGGTTATGAGTGAGGGAAGTCATTAGTAGGTCATTGGAGGAGCGAAGAGAGAGCCTAGGGGAGTATTTTTCCACCAGATCGAAAATGACAGTGGGACAATAACTGTGGAAGGATTTGAAGGCAATGTGCAGAAGATGAATTTGATTCTCAGGTGAAATGTAAGCCAATGAGGAGAACTACAAAGATGTGGCATAGGAGAAGTGCTGGGAAGATTGTAGAGTCGGGTTAGTGAAATACCAGTGAGGAGGAGGTTACAGTAGTCCAGAGGAGAGATGATAAGAGCATGTACAAGGAGTTTGGTGGTCTCTGGGGACAGGTAGGGGCAGAAACGCCTATAAAAAGGGTGTAAAAGGTGGGGAAAGATCTAGGAGAAAGAAAAGAGAAAAGTTTATATAATATTAGGTCACTGAGGATGAGGGTGGGCAGGCCATGGGAAAGAAAATGTAGGAGCCAAGAGCCAAAGTTGTCCAAAAATTGTGAGACTGGGACTGGGGGGCGCTGAACGAGAGCAACAATGAGGGGTAGGGGGTTGAAGAGACAGACGGAGTGGACTTCAAAGGAGGTAAAAATTAGGGGGGGGGGGATATGAAGGACTCTATGTACAGTTAGGGAAGGGAATCAACCCCATACCACCCCTACTCTGTTGCCAGATCTAGGGGTATATGTGAAGTGCAGGCCTCCATAGGAAAGTACAACAGCAGAGTCTGAAAAATAAAGACAAGTTTCAGTGAGCCAGGAAGTTTAGAGATGTAGAGAGCAGAAGGTTGTGGATGGAGGTTGGATTATTACAGACGAATTGGAGGAATGGAGTAAGAACTTATGTGTAGTGGGGATGGTAATGAGGTTAGGGAGAGGGTGAATTGTGGTGAAAGGGTAGGGAAGAATGAGGCTGTGGGGGGACCAGGGTTGGGTGAGAAATCACCAGCAAGTACTTATAGAGAGAAAAGGTCAGACGTACAGTCAGAAAAAGCAGGAGAGTGAAGGAGCAGACAGAAAAGGGTTAAACAAACTGGGGGAGCACAGAGGGGATAGAGCAAGCAAAGATGAGCAATAAATAGTAACAGGTAATTGTGAGTAATAGGAGTACATGATGCAGTGTGGCAAACTGAAGTTCATGTGAGCAGGTCCTGTAATATGAGTTGTAGTGAAACTTGTCATCATGTTGGGTTCCAGGAGTGGGATAGCAATCAGTCAGGGAGATGGCTGGGTGAAATAGCAGTTCAGGACGGTAGCAGCAGAGGTAATGTAAGTGTTCAGGTGGTTCAATGATGGTTCAGTCCAGAGGCATGAGGTGGGAGTAGCAGAGTGTTATGGTATGTTCAGTCTAGTTCCAATTCCCGGTTCAATTCCCTGGATTCGTTCTCAAAGCACTTATAATTTTGGCACTTAAGATTTGGGCGTGTGACCAGGATCCCCACGTGACCTTGCCTGTTGTTTAAATAGAGATGCTTTGGGCCCTGAATATGCATGGACTCATGGGAGTAACAGGGCATTTTGACTATCATTTGAACCTGGGCGAGGTAAGGGGATTGGCAGGGCAATAAAATCAATTAACACCAAACTGGGACAAATGTATAGTAAACAGATATGCTATGGCCAGATTCAAGTTGGGGCACGAAGTTCATCTAAAATGCACAGCATTCTGAAGACAGTCAGATGGAAACTGCACACAGAATGGTTATGGCAGTCAGATTTCCCAGCATACCTGTAGATGGATAGATAAATGCAGATTAGATGCAGCAGATGAAGGCACTCAGTTCAGCAGCAATCTTAGTTGTTATGAAGAGTGATGTAGGTAGAGGATGAAGATGGTGATGATGATGGTAATGTAATTCTCTGGAATTATTCTCAATATATATTTATGCATCAACCCAGCTCCATCGCAAACCAAGTACACCGATCCACTGAATCAGACCTGCCGATCGAAGGATGCCCAGCTGCTTTGATCCTGAACACACAGCCGCTCTCCTTGCACTCCCTAGACATATATGAATGTCCTACAATCCTTACCAGGCCTGGGATGCCACCTAGAACACAAACAATATTGAATACCTTGAAATTACCACCCCAGGCCCAGCCCCCTTTCTGAACCCCCACCATTCTACAGTGCCATCCCCCCAATACCTTCCTACTTACCTACTTCCTTCCCTAGTCAACGAATAACTAAATGTTATTTGGGCAAGTAAATATAAAAGGGCCAGAAACTGATACCTCAACAGCTCAAATCTGTTTTCATGTGTCAAAAAAGGATTCTACGCTTCCGGTCTGACTCCACTCTCCCATCTTCTCTTGCCAGCTCAATCCCAAATCCTTTACCCAATTGATCTGTCCTTGATCTAGAAATACATATACTCACCATACACCCTACTCCTACTCACCCATGTCCCACATATGCAAACCCCCCGGTAGCCCAGTAGCTGGGCTTACCAACTCGCCTACCTGCATTGCCCCAAAAAATGCAGCCACAAAAAAACACCCTAAACAACATAAATATGAAACCTCACATTGAAGACTCACAAATGCCTACCAACCTGCCCAAAATTGCCCTTACAAGGCCATTGACACCGGCCCGCTTTTATCTACCACGTTCACCGTTCACTGCCTGTAACACTCCCATGTTTTCACAACAAATCCTCCTTTTGACCAGCTGCCCGCACCAAATCTCCACTGCCAGCAAAAAGGGAAGCAACTCAAATGCCACCAAAACACCACTGGCCTTTCCATCCATACTGACCGACCATTGTACCCAAGAGTAAAAGGATGTCCAAAAGGGGGGCCCAGGGTATTTATATGTAATTATACGTAATGATTAGGGGGAGAGAGAAAGATGGATTTTTGTGGCGGAAAAGAATCTAATGGGCTCATTACCACACATCATTTTGCCCAATTTACATGTTAGTTGGTGTGAGCTTTAGTAGGATGGCTGTTAGTTTAATTTCCGACACGTTACGTTTATTAGCTTCAGGGGATACAGAGACTTTCATTAGCTGTATAATAGGTTTAGTGACATGGAATTACTAATTGTATATACATAACGAGGATTAGGGATGAGCGGGTTAATTTTTTTAAATCAGTCTCACGGCAAATTGGGTCTTGCTCACCAAACATGTAGGCGAGAACGGCCTTTGTAAATTCGGCCGGCGAGACCCAATTTTTGGGACCTGCAAGCAGTCATGGTATGTTATGGTATGTTCAGTCTAGTTCCAATTCCTGGTTCAATTCCCTTGATTCATTCTCAAAGCACTTATTTTGGCACTTTTGGCTCCGATCCCCTGATTGCACTTGCAGCCCTTTACTAGTTAAATGTGTTCTTGGATAGAGTTTCCCTATTATTATTGTAGCATGTGAAAGGCTCAATATGGATGCCGCATAGCTGTCCCAGCCGAGCAGCCACACAGAATGAAGGCATCTGTTATATAGTGCTAATCCCAAACGTAATAGGTAGTAGAACCAAAGTGACAGCACAACATCCAGACTCATCAACCAAATAAAGATAAACCAAACAAGTTCAATAAATTGAGCAACAGTCCTGTGTCTTAATGCTTTTAAGGGACTTCCTTTTTCCCCAATGTGAAACATAATAAAGTATGTCATAAACTAACAAATAGGGTTATATCCCCATCTTTTCTCTCATGCTTAATGTGGACAAAATAGAACGTAGAAACTAAATCAATACGGTGTGATCATAAACGGATCAGCGGCTCTATCTTGTGGACAAAAAGGATAATGCCAACAAAATCAACTATATCATCAGTGCCATGTAAGTGGGCTCCTGATAGTGGCATTAGGCTGAAGGTAGGTTGCTGCAAACCGAGGTAAGGCACTCATGACCGTGATGTCTCGGTGATATATTCCCCTCGGTATGCGATGGAGAGGCAGCTGTGAGATTTTCGTCAAACGATGCTGCTTCTAGGGGGTCTTTTAATATTTGTATCAGTGGTGAAAATTTTTAGCACTGCTGGGTACATAAGGGGGAACCTGATGTCTTGTGCTATTATTTGTTTACATACGGGTGAGAAAGCTCTGTGTTGCTTCGAGGTTTCTGCTGAATAATCGGAGAAAAACAGGACTCTGCAGTCATCTATATGAAAGTGTTCCTGCCCCCTAAATGCCTTTAAAAGTTGCATTTTATCATTGAAGTGAAGATATTGGGCAATTATCAGGCTAAGAAACGGCTTGTTGTGCTGTAGCGGTCCTAATCTATGTGCTCTTTCCACCTTCATGGGGACTTTGAGTCCTAGTGCTTTTGGAAGTGTTGTGGAGCATAAGCTATGCAGCTCTGATGCCTTTAATGACCCAGGAATACCAAAACTCCAAGTTTATTGCGAGGTGATCTGTTCTCCATGTTAATATTTTTTCGTTGAGCATTTGATATTGCTCACTCACTGTGTGCGGGTAGTAAGCAGCTCATCTTCTAGATCACTCACACGCTGCTGAAGCTCATACAGATCCTCCTCAGGTTTGGTAACTATGTCAGTGATAGGGCACAGATGTTGAGCTAGGCATCTTTAATATTTTCCAGGAGACTGGGCTGAAGGTGTTGGAAAACCTCCATAGCCAGCTTTTTATAATCAATTACAGCACATTGGTGTGCAGAGTGCTCTGCCCTACCTGGGCTTGTGTGTGCTACCATGGGGTCAGCTGGGGCGTCAGCCATCTTGGATGAAGCAGCAGCCTTCTTTGCTGACTGCTTCTGCTGTGTATGCCGAGCGGGAGCCAATATAAACTTGTCCATTGCGCTCCACGACTTGCACTACCTGGTGGACAGATTGCAAGAATCCGGGGTGACGTCAGAGAGGCACGGGGATGCGATGGAGCCAGAGCTGCAGCTCAACACCGGGCGCTGGAACCGGAATTCCACAAATTTTATTCTATGCCAGGATTGACCATATATTTGTCGTTATGGCTTTGATTCCCATGATAACATTGTCCTGCATACTGGGTATGGCTTGGTCTGATCCAGTATTATTTCCACTAACTAGTTTAGGGGAAACTCAATCTGGTTTCATTGGTGACTCAAGACAGTCTGCCTTCTAATGAACATATCTGGTCTGAGATTGTACAGGCCATTAAAGACTAAACTAAACCTGAGACCGCAGATAAAACTTTGTCCCACAGAGTTAAAATTGCAAACATACAAAAAAAAAAAAAATGTGTGGTGTCGCACCGTAATATTAAAACCAGACCTTTTTATTGGTTTAGTATTTTTGTAGATAGGAAATTGGGGCTGTAAGCCCCTTACCTAGCCATAAAATTTCCTAGCCATCAATTGTCCTCTGCAATTAGGCTTTTATTAAGGGAGCCCACAGATGTTTGTCCCTTTGCCCTGAGGAATGCATACAGTGTTACATAGTACCTTTTCCACATTCCAAAAAGGGTCTATTCATCCTGAGAAATAACAAGACAGTGGGATAGATTAAAAAAAAAATAGTCCAGTGATGTCTAAAAATATCCCAGACCGATCCAGCGCCAATTGTCCTTGATGCAAAATTACAGGAACTCAGCCCAACAAAGGGGGCAGGTAGATGAAATCCCACGAAGACTGACCGAGTGCCCTGACAAAGAAGCTAGAAGACTAAAGTGTAAACCTTCCTTTTGGAAAAACAGGATCCTTGCTTTCCCTGTGTGGTGGAAAGAGCCATCATTGGAGGGGAGGGCACCATCCCCACAATGTGACCCCAATGTTGTGAGGGTCAGCAGGTGGGAAGCTTATTGGAATGTGGAAGCTCCCTTCGATAAGTGGGCCATCAGATATCCAACCCTTCAACCTGGGTATAGGGGTACCCAGTACCCCTTACCCATTTTTAAGAAGAAGTACATTGGTCCTAAAGAGAAAGACACTACATATTAAAAGGAAATGTCTTTACTAATGTCTTTGTAATAGTTACCTTTGCAGGGTTCAGCGAAGACCAAACATTGGATCCCACGTAGACTAAGGCACAATTCCAAGAGGGCTCTAAAGAAAGATTACCTGTGTTAGCCAATCTAGCCAGCCTTCCACAGTGTATAATGTTCATTTTTTAAATTATACTAATTCTACAAAAAAAAATGCAAAAAATAGTGTGGTCCCCCCCCCCCCCCAAATTTGAAACACAATTCTTTGATATGTTTGGGACATTTGTGAATAATAATTTCCTAGAGATAAATGGTCCTCAGCAATGAAGCTTACCGAGAAAAGGAAGGGGGCAAATTGTGAGTAGTCCCCCCTCCCTTTGGCAAAACCAGAGCCCTGGTTGCCCCAATTAAAGACCTCATCCACACAATGTGACCCTAGTGTGACCCTTCACCTTGAAAAATATGTGCAAAGGTATGTAGTACCATTTACACATTCCATGAAAGGGTTTAATTAGCTCTAGAAATAATAGGACATCAATATGAGACACCAAATATGAGACATAACGATAGAAAGAAAGAAAAAATGTTTATATTACTCCTTTTTTAACTTTTTATTACAAGATCCAAGGATGTCTAAAAGATTGGATCCCACCCAGACCGATTCTGTTCCATTTATTAGGGTTTCTGTTAAAAGAAATTGAATTAAAATATACTACACATACCTGATTGCATTAAAGTATTCACTGGCAGTGAAACCAGCCCACAGATCCTTATGTCTATTCAGATGTGAATCAGATGGGTAGGACCTGTTCATGATGCATATAATATTCACCATCTACTGTAACCACAGAAATCAATGGCCTTGGATCGAAGATTTCTGCAGAGACGAGAAATGCTATTTCTTCTTCTAGTTCGTCACACCAAATAATGACTCATCACATACCTTTGATGCCGATTTCCTGCGAAAAAATTGATAACCATGGTTAGAAAAATTCTTATAGAAAACCAAAATAAATATTTGAATTATCACCCTTTTTTTATAAAAGACTGATGAGACATATGCTACATACCTTATTAATTCGAGGAACAGCTTCCCAGCATGTGGGACAGGTACGTCTTGTCCTCAGCCATCTGTTGATACAGGTGTAGTCCTGTTATGGGGGGGGGGTCATGTAAATCACCCCCATAAACCAGGCTATGGCGCTAACCTGTGGATAACAGAGAGGATCCTGGGCCTTTGCTATGTAAAAGAGTGAGGATACTAATAAAGTTGGCAGTGCCTCCACCCAGGACTGGGACTCTGTTAGCAGAGGGGCTCCCTTCCTGGGACATTAACCAGAAATAATAACAGCAATATAAAACAGCACCTGAGGAACCACTACACCCAGCATGCAACATTAACCATTGCAGCTAAATGAACACACAGGTTGGAGTATTTGTAAGCTTTATATGTCAGAACTGTAATAACAATATATACAATCCATAAACATCACTGAGTACACATATCAAGCACATAGCAGAGTCCTGAGAAGAATTGTGCACAGATATACCTGGGTATATATACAGTCTATAACCACAAATACCTCCAGTACTGATCAGTGTCAGGATGAGTTGCAGAGGCCTCTGGAGTTGATGGTAACAAAGATGTCCTGATGAGATGATCCTGGAAACAGCAGCAAGGAGATCCTCCAACCGGCAATTGTGCTGTGTATGCTGTGATCCTGTATTGCAGGGATGCAGGCAAAGTCTCTGGAGTTCAGGAACAATCTATCTGCCCTACCACTTATACCCTAGCAATCACACTAATCTGCCAATGCAACCGGACCTCTGCTACCTATGAGCCATCGGATGCCTAACCTATGCTAGGTGTAACTAGACAGAGGGTGCAGATCAGCAAAGATAACTGAAAGGGCAGAGCAAATATATATTTGTGTATATAGCTGATACACTGACAGTAGGGATTTCCCAAAGTGATATATCACATATACCCCAATAATACAGAGGGAAATATTATAATACTGCACACAGACACAGCAGTCTGTGTGTTCTGGAAGGGACGCAGGCACCTACCCTGGCTGAGCACATGTTCTCATCTCTGCCCCTTCACTTCCTGGAGTTTCATTTATAACCTGCTGGGGTTTCCAAGGTCACTTATACTGATATCAACTAGACCCTTGTTCGGACATATTTCTGTAAGTTTCATGTCTACAATTTAAAAAAAAAATTTCATGAAAAACAGTGTACCACTTCTGGTACAGAAATCTAGACATCAGTGTAACGCCCAGGTGGTTAATGAAGAGGTGTCTGTTTACTTCAACAACTTTATTTACATTTTTCAAACTTACACTCAGCTAGCAGATAGAAAAAGACAACAGTGATGAGGGAGAAGGCCTCTGACAGTCTCTCTCGAAAATTTCCTTGAACTTCTGATGGGTCCGTGAAATTTCGCCGAATCCATTTTGCAAATTCTATTAAAGTCAATAGGCCGACTTTAAACAATATTAGCAAAGCCTCTATACATGTTTAAACCAGCAAATTTGCCAGGTATGTGTAGGAGAACAGCGGCAATAAGGAAAAAATACAAAAGTTCCAAAAGACTTTGTGGTTTTTCAGACAATAGCAGGTAAATAGCAGCAAATAGGATTTTTGCATGATGGACAGCTTACAGAAGGCAGCATAAACATTAGGACATTGAGAAAGGGGTAAACTCAACTCACTAGCAGCAGTCTCTGCCATCAAAACAGCAGGAGACCGCATTGCCAGATATCGCCAGGGAGACTGCATTGGTAAGTGTCATGGAGAGCTGGGTGTAGTGCATCATCAATGCCACCCAGAAGTGTGTAAAACAATTTTTGTGAATGGAGTACTGACAGGCTGCAGCAGCACCAGCAGCAGCAGGAGGCGGTAGGCCCTGAGACGGAGCATGGACCGCATTGGTAACTGGCATCAAAAGCTGGTTGTAGTGCATTGTCAATGCCACCCAGAAGTGTGTAATACAATTTTAGTGAATGGAGTACTGACAGGCGTCAGCAACAGCAAGAGGAGGAGGCAGTGAGCCCTGAAAAGGAGCGGGGACCACATTGGTAACTGGCATTTAGAGCTGGGTGTAGTCCATCGTCAGAAATTTACCTGTACCAAACGGTCTTCTTTGGTAAATAGGAACAGGTATCAAACACTAAAATATTTGTATTGGGGCTCCCCAATGTTTGAAATCCCGCCTAACTCACACAGCAGAAGCTGCAGAAAGCTGACATTTAGTTGCATTAATTTTATCACCATTTCTATATGGAGTCCACTTCTGGTGAACGTTTTCTGAGCTGTACTATTGGGAAGACTATCAAAATTACAACCATTAATGGAAGATTTCAAGGAGTTTTACTTGGTGTTCATGCAAATCACACCTGATTCTCCTGATTAAAGTCAAGGATTTGAAGACTGGGAAAAATGGGCAAATTTTGGGCAAAATGTTCTAAATGTGGAACCAGTGGAAGACTCAAGAGGCCAAGAGGTTGAAAGAGAGACAATAGATCTCCAGCACCAAAAGTTCTTGGGAGCTTCTGGCCTGACATCTGTGACATCCTCACCATGGGACAAGGGGTCTTGAAAATTGTCTCCAAGTGGTGCTGAAAGACAAAGGCATCCTAAAGAGGTCACCACAGACCTAGGAGCTATTTTCTCCCACCAATATGGTGTGTTTTTGAATAATGTTTTTGACACATCGGTTGGTGATGTGTACTTGTTTTCCATGGAGACTGGTGGTTTTCTTCCTCATCGAAATTCTACTGTGAAGGAACGTTTGATTTGGTATCTAAATATGCCGTCTGCACAAGTACATTTTTTGAATATTAAACAAACATTGATGAAGCAAAATCCTAATATGTGTTCTGAACGTCCATTGTCTGCTACTTTGCTGAAAGTGTTGGCTCTGGAGGTATCTCACCCTCTAGATTTGCGTCAAGCTTTGTTGGATGGAATGCTCGCTGACATTTTATTGTTAGTTGCCAGCTATCTTAATGCTCCTCACCTAGCAAAAGCAGATGCTTTAGCTGTGACTGAGAACTTATGCTCTAAACTTCCAAAACAACTTCAGCAGTTTTGTGTCCTACAGCAAAAGAGAAGAGAAAAGGCTTTAAAAGAATATGATGTTACCAGCTATGGATTCTTTGCCTTAGCACATACACAATTTTTACTCTTTCTTTTGAGAACCACAGAACAATATAATATTTGGTTCTCTCATGTATCAGCTTACTGGTAGAATTCATAACAAATAATTAACATTTGAAACATTTGATTATTTTCTAATAACAATACAGTTCTATGTCTAAATACTTCAGAAGATCTTGTCTGGAGTTTATTTGTTGTTTTTTTTTTACTAGTACATTTTTTATGGTGAAAATTAAGGACAGCACAACTCAATGTTCCTCTACTCTATTTCTGGGTTTCAGCATAGTCTGGTAAAATGTATCATTGTAAAAATTATAGTTACTTTGGTTTGTTTAACCACCTTGCCGTTAAGCCCGAGCATGCTCAGGCTAAAAACTTTTGCAATTATGGTTAACCCCGAGTTTTTGTCACCAGGTGGTTAAATGTAAACAAATGTTATGTTGCAATCCGATTGTCATACATTGTATGACAATCGGAAAATTGGATAGGATTTTATTAAAAGTACATTTTTTTTTTACATGATTGTGTGTTTCAAACATTTTTTATATTCATAATATCTACTAGACCCCTGTTCGGACATATTTCTGTGGGTTACAGGTCTACAATTTAAAAAAAAAAAAATTCATGAAAAACAGTGGATCACTTTTGGTACAGAAATTTAGACCTCAGTGTAACGCTCAGGTGGTTAATACAACTGTTTCAAATATTGGGCATTTTCTACAATACTGTACACTTGTCCATTTCCAAATAAATTGCTAATGTAGTTAATTAAAAATCTGTATTTATTTTAAAGTAGGCCAGAAATGTCACTGTGCCAAACGGTCGTCTTTGGTAAATAGGAACAGGTATCAACCACTAAAATATCTGTATTTATTTTAAAGTAGCTCAGAAATTTCACTGTACCAAACAGTCTTCTTTGGTAAATAGGAACAGGTATCAAACACTAAAATATCTGTATTTATTTTAAAGTAGGACAGAAAAATCACTGTACCAAACAGTCTTCTTTGGTAAAAAGGAACAGGTATCAAACACTGAAATATCTGTATTTATTTTAAAGTAGGACATAAATTTCACTGCACCAAACAGTCTGCTTTGGTAAATAGGAACTACAATTGATTTTATTTAGCTTTAGTGAATGTACAGTGTGAAAAAAGATGACTAACAGTGTCTTCACTAATACACAATATAGATTACACTAAATGTGCTGACTGCTGACAATTTAACAAAACTGACTAGCTATGCGTGGCACTACAAGTAGCAGCAACCACAATTGTACCTTCAGTGCATGTGCAGTCAATGAACAGCACCAAAGAGTGTAATACACACAATATAACTTGCACTAATTGTGCTGACTGCTGCCAATTTACCAAAATATTTTGCTCAAAATATGTACGAGGGACATATATTCACGAACTGCTGAAGCGTCCTGAAAATTAGGTTGAAAATTAGGTCTAGCGGGTATCTGCTGGCCATCCAAATATAAGGCGGCGTAATTTACATTCTAGTGATTGAAGCACAAAGGATTTCTCGCGTAATTCCCTGAAAACGAATCCTTGTCCACAAACATTGGTATTACAGTTTTTGGAATGTTTCCAAGAAAAAGGTTTTCGTGGTTCGATATGCGAGAGCCGGCCTTTTTTAACCATTGACAATTTAATCAAGAAACACATTCCAGCTCACCCATGTTTTACATTAAAAAAGTTGCCTTTAAAGGGCAATAAACCCCACTTACCTAAACACATTGATTGCAATTCCACAGGTGTCATTTATTTGGTCCTCTGTGGATGTGGGTGTTACTATGTGGGAATAAAAAAAAAACAGATAAGGAAACACATTTGTCTCCACATTTGCGAAATACCATAACAACAATTTTGATAGCCTAAAGATTCTAATACTGGATCATTTAGAATCCAATCCTAGAGGTGAAAATTTAGATAATGATCTGTTGAAATGTGAGACGAGATGGATTTATAACCTGAAGGCCACAAAATTTCCAGGGTTAAATGACATTATGAGTTTCATGTCCTTTTTGTAGGGTTAGTTTAGGGTTAGAGGAAAAGTTGTTAAAGGTTTTTTTTTCCCTTTTTGTTTTTTATCACAATGTAAGACATACAGTAAGGTCCATAAATATTTGGACAGACAACTTTTTTTCTGATTTTGGTTCTGTACATTACCACAATTCATTTTAAATGAAACAACTCAGAAGCCATTGAACTGCAAACTTTCAGCTTTAATTCAATGGGTTGAACAAATAGATTGCATAAAAATGTGAGAAATAAAGCCTTTTTTATAACACAATCACTTCATTTCAGGGGCACAAAAGTAATAGGACAAATCAAACAGCTGAAAATAAAATGTTCATTTTTAATACTTGGTTGAAAACCCTTTGCTGGTAATGACAGCCTGTAGTCTTGAACTCATGGACATCACCAGATGCCGGGTTTCCTCCTTTTTAATTCTCTGCCAGGCCTTTACTGCAGCGGCTTTCAGTTGCTGTGTGTTTGTGGGCCTTTCTGTCCGAAGTTTAGTCTTCAGCAAGTGAAATGCATGCTCAATTGGGTTCAGATCAGGTGACTGACTTGGCCATTCAGGAATATTCCATTTCATTGCTTTAATAAACTCCTGGGTTGCTTTGGCTGTATGTTTTGGGTCATTGTCCGTCTGTATTATGAAACGCCTCCTAATCAATGTGACTGCATTTAGCTGGATTTGAGCAGACAGTATGTCTCTGAACACCTCAGAATTAATTCGGCTGCTTCCGTCCTGTGTCACATGATGGATAAACACTAGTGTCCCAGTGCCATGGCAGCCATGCACCCCCAAGCCATCACACTGCCTCCGCCATGTTTTACAGATGATGTGCTATGCTTTGGATCATGAACTGTTCCACGCCTTACCCATACTTTTTTCTTGCCATCATTCTGCTAAAGGTTGATCTTGGTTTCATCTGTCCAAAGAATGTTTTTCCAGAACTGTGCCGGCTTTTTTAGATGTTTTTTTAGTAAAGTCCAATCTAGCCTTTCTATTCCTAAGGCTTATGAGTGGCTTGCACCTTGCAGTGCACCCTCTGTATTTACTTTCATGCAGTCTTCTCTTTATGGTAGATTTGGATATCGATACGCCTACTTCCTGGAGAGTGTTGGTCACTTGGTTGGCTGTTGTGAAGGGGTTTCACCATAGAAATGATTCTGCGATCATCCACCACTGTTGTCTTCCATGGACGTCCAGGTCTTTTGGTGTTGCTGAGTTCACCAGTGCTTTGTTTCCTTCTCATGATGTAACAAACTGTAGATTTTGCCACTCCTAATATTATAGCAATTTCTTGGATGGGTTTTTCCTGTTTTTGCAGCTTAAGGATGGCTTGTTTCACCTGCATGGAGAACTCCGCATGTTGTCTGTTCACAGCAAAATCTTCCACAACCCCCCCCCCCCCCCCAAATCAACTCCAGGCCTTTTATCTGCTTAATTTATAATGACATACCGAAAGTAATTGCCCACACCGGCCCATGAAATAGTCTTTATGTCAATTATCCATTTACTTTAGCCCCTAAAATGAAGTGATTGTGTAGAAAAAGGCTTTAGTTTCTCACATTTTTTGCAATCTTTTTGTTCAACCCACTGAATTAAAGGTGAAAGTCTGCAGGTCAAGTTGTTTCATTTACAATTAATTGTGGTAACGTACAGAACCAAAATTAGAAAAAAGTTATCTCTGTCCAAATATTTATGGACCTAACTGTATGTACCCATTTATATTATTGATGTATATAAATTAATGTCTATAAAATGTGTATTTGGTTAAAGATGCAGAGCTGGATATTGTATGTATGTCTATAACCTCCTAAATATATAACACGAACAAGTACAGAGATTGGAATTTTTATGTATTATTGTAATAAATGTATGATTTATTGCTTTGCACTTTCCACCCAAGCATCTGGGAGGCATGACAGGAAAGACTCCTCGGTAAGGGTAGGAGTATCCAATGGAGTCTGTATGTACATGCATGTCACGGATTATTCCTATCTAGTGACGTCACGAGGGACACAAACATCCATCCCTGGGTATTTAGGGGGAGGTTAGAGTTGAGCAGTCTTTTCAGATAAGTAAAGGGGATCGCTACTGGCTATCCACAGGGAAGTGAGAAGTTAAGGAAGGGAACTATTAATAAAGGAGATAGATGTAGATCCATTAAAAATTAGGGGAAACTTGATAAGTCAAATTGTCTCAACAGTTTGGCTTTCAACCTGTATTGACTTTATCATAGATTGGAAGTTGAATCCATTACTGAGTAAGAAAGTATTGCATGTGGAGTTTGATTATATTTAAGAGTCAAGACAAGTATATTTTATGTTGTGTGTAAGTGTGTTGAGAGGACAAAAATTAATATATGGTAAATGCACAAGGTGTTGGGTGGTAACACAGATTTTAATTACACAATGCACATGCAAAGAAATTATTAGAATGATTCACAAGGATGAGAGAATTAGGTAAAGAGAAGTTGTATATAGTTAATATTGAAAGAATTGTGTAAGCGATAGGGTGTAGTAAAGCACAATACAAAAATAATTGATATGTTGAAATAAGAGATGTGATATTTTATAAAGTGGACAGGTGTAATGCGCCTGGGCACACAAACCACAACCAACTCCAGATATCCTTGAATCAGGTTTATTCAAAACAGCACAGCACAGCAAGGGTTCATTTCAATCAAGCGAGGTACAGAAGGATAAGGCAAATGCAGGTCAGTAACCCTCTGTGGCTGGGAACCCCAGGGACACCGCCGGCTCGCAGGGCGGGTAAGTTCCTTACAACAGGTTGATGTTCTTGCAACTTCCCTAATATCTGCTGCCATTTAACATCAGCACTAGGGTGCATTCTGTGATTTGAGGGAGGATCAGAGCTAACAGAGTATTTGTAAGTGTATACTGCATTTTATGAAATATAAAAGAGATATTGTGTGCACGGTGCAAGTATAATTTTTTCATCCTGTTATTCTGGTTCTTAATTTACCATTGTTTTTCTTTGGCACAATGTTTGGTTTTTTTTTGTTTTTTTTCTTTTGCTTGTTTTGTTGTTTCTAACTTTTCTTTCCTTTTTTACATTGTTTATACCTAAAATAAACCTAATATACCTAAAATAAAAACTATTCAATGAAAATGATCTTTAAAAAAAAAAAAATATTGTGAATAATGTTCTAATATCCAATGGTAATGAATATGTAAACCTTCTAGATCTCCTAAGGAAGCGGATGATTATGCCGTGAAACGCAAAGAGAACTCTAGAACGAACAAATATTTTTATTTATCTGAAATTGTACACCATTCTGGGTGAAGATTTTACGTCATTTTAAGAGATGAAATGAATAAATGTTATTGTTTTATTGTCTGATATGATTTTAAATAAATGGATATATTTTGAATATACTCATCATGATACCAATTGTTGTTACTGCCTAAAAGTCCCAATTTTCTTTTGTATGTTTATCTGAATTGGATCAATCAAGGAATGTGGCAGTTGCTATAGTAGTAACCAGGAAGAAGACCAAATCTTCCATGACATGAAAGAGTAAACCTTCGATTATGGGCCCAAAGTGAAAGCTGATAAATAAACATTACTTCTTGCTTTTGCAGTATAGGAATCATAGTTCCTTTTTGCAGTGAACAGCAATGAAGGATCTCATCAACAGAAAACCATTAACAGCACTTTCTTTCCAATCAGGACTGGAAGCCATCCAGTGGAATTGAGCCCTGGTCAGGCTATCATTTCAGGCACCTTTTTATTCGATCATTTGTAACTTTTTTGAACATTGACATTGACATGACGTCACTAAAGGCAATATTTTTATTACCAGCCATGGATAGTATTTTAAAACCAGTATATCAGATTTTTGCCATTCACATTTGAAAAAAAATGTATTGGCATCTGTAAACAATCCTACCTTAAGGACAGTTAAGGTGGAAACTTGTATTGGAAAGTCTATAAATAGACAATTTGGTAAAAAAAAGAATTAAAAATAGCCTTATTAGTAAACATTTCCATCAAATAGGTAAACTATTTATTTCCCTCCTTCGAAAAAAGGATAATTAATTTTTTAATTCAAAGGCTTAAAAAATTGAATTAGATGGGGAAGGAAGACCGGTTTAATAATCTAATGCTTTTAAATATACAAATATATAAATATTACCAACCATGTAATTACTATATAGTGATGCATTTACTCCTTCAACTTAAGCCTGAAATGACATCTTATCCACAATCTTCCGGAATTTTTTGCATTTCATTACCCAAATTTACAGCATAATAGCAAGCTTTTTCTCTTTTGGTGTCTCAATCCCAAATGGATTGGTGGATTTGTCTCTGGTGCTTGATCTACAATAAATGTTTTTTTACCGTTTTCTTTTTGGGTATTTTTTTTTATTTTGTGCCAGATTTTCATTATTGAACACAGTTTCTTCTTTAGCCAGTTTGCCTTTTTCTGTCATCATAATTTTATTTTTTTGAAGGCCTTCACATCACACATCAAGATGTCATTTGTTTTCTGTACGATGTACAGCCTCATAAGGCATTAGGATCACCTTTAGAATTGAGTGAATTGAACAAACAATTGAATTCAGTGCACAATAAATTATGAGATAAATACGGTGCACAATGAATAGACAGATGGAGCTTATAGATTTCCAAAGCGCTCTTCATGATTTCTTTTTTATGGCTGGTTAAAAAAATATGACATACATTACTAGAATTCAATTGCATATGTTTTTAAAAAATGGGTACTATAGTTCCTTAAAAAGGTTTAACACAAAGCAGTGCTCATAGAAATAGTATTCTGGCTTATTGTGTTGTCCAAAAATACTGGACCTAATTTAATAATGCTCTCCAAGACTGGAGAAGAACCTGGGCAATCCAGGAAATCTGAAACTTACCTGGTCTAGTACTGAAAACATTTGACAACTAATAGGAAAGGACTTTTAAAAAAAAATACATTCCAGGTTATCCTATGATACACTATATACTATTAAAAACCAAGCCCACTGCTTTCAGAAAATGGCCAAATGAATACTCAAAGAAATAAAATAAAAAAAAAGGGGGGGGGATCCATCCAAAAAAAAGGAAACTCTTGATTAAAAGACATACATTCACAAAAAAACAACAAATAAAATCATGCTTGAAGCCTTCCATTAACCCCATTAGCATCACTTTTTTGCTAAATTCTAGGTGTGTTCCACTCTTCTTCCGAAACCCTTACTTTTTTTTCTTTTTTCCATTTCTTCCCTCCCCGAAGCATGGAAGAACACTTTTTATTTTATTTCACTTTATGTCATCTCAACTATTTGTTTTAAAACATTCATTGGCTCTTCATGCTGTGCACAGCTGCTCTTGATACAAAAATGTATTTTTTTTTATTTACCTTGTTTTATTGAAATATAGTAATATCAATTTTTTTTTTTTTTGCTGTTTGTAAGTTAAATTTTGGCACAGCAGTTGTGAATTCGTACATGTAATATGTAAATGTATAAAATGCTACAATAAATAAAGTAATTCAAAATATGTAAATGTTTAATTTATAATTTAAAAATTATTTTTTTACATTTAAAAAAAATTGATTGCTTTTTATTTTCAATTTAAAAATGTATTTTAAATGAAAGAACTTAAAAATATTTTAAATAATTTAAAAAATAAATTAAAAAAATGGAAATTTAGTGTATTAATAAAATAATATTTTACAAATGTAAAAAAAATTAAAGCATTTTTAATTTAATGGAAAGTTATGGGGTTTCTTTGTTAATGTTTTTCAACATTTTTTTCGGTATTTACACATTTTTTTCTAATTGAATTCAGTTAGAACATGTATAAATCCTGGGTAAAAGAATGTGAATTTCATGAAAAGCATTATTAAATAATCTTCAATATGCAAATGTATATTTAATTCGGTTTGTTTTACATTTTAATGTTACATATAGGCCTCCATTTATCAAACATATATAACACCATTTTAGGGTGGAAATCAATTACTGCTATTGAAACACGTAGACTTTTAATAATCCAAGAAGGGAAATTTTGAGATAATGGCCCTGATGTATCAATGGAATGCGCCGGTCAGCAAGCTCTATTACCGCAAATCGTGCCCGAGTTCTAGTGAACTTGCCTGCCGGTTTCCTGCAAAAATGAGCAAAGATCTCGAATAAGCCAATTAAGGCGATTCATTTTAAGTTGCGCAATTCAGGAGTAGATGTTAAACTCATCTGGTGAGGTGATAGCAATTGATTAGGGCACACCTGCACCCTGTTCTCTGCACATCTCACTTGTTGTTTTGATACCTTTTCTTTTGTTTGCAACACTGCAAACTAATTTCTATCAAGCTGGATATATACTAAGTGCCACTTTCTAATATGTCATCACACAATAGTATGAGTTTAAAAAATATGTGAACAAACATTTGTGACCTGATTAAAATTTCATTCTAGTTTGACTTTAGAGAAATCAAACAATACATGTATTAAGGAACATTTAGTGATTTCACATTTAAATGTATTTTGTAATTTGCTTGGATGGTATGCATTGATGTGATTTTTTGTAATCCTCATGATTGTTAGTTTTATCTGTTGCTGCAATGTTTTTTTGCCTGGTTTGTAATGGCAGTTTCTGTTGTTTAGCAATTCTTCAGCAACGTTTTCTCATTTTTTTCCACAAGTATTAAGTACAAATGTCTGCATGGTTTCCACTCCAAAATACTTGACCCCCCTCGTTGCCTTTGTCCCATTGTCACATATTGGTATTTGAATGTATTGAATGTATGTATATATTCCTTTTCTGAATAAATTGTCATAGTTTTTCATTATTTTTTTTTTTGTTTTTTTTAATAGTGCGACATTTGCACTCATGTTGATTTGCCGCCACACAACTCCTCTTTTCATTTGTAGTAGTGGTATAGGTTTGTTGTCATTGTGCTGTGCTGCCTGATCTTAGCCCTATTGTAAACAAACACACTTCAACTTGCTGTTGTGTTTTTGCTTAACTTATTGCTTATAAATACTGGAGTGTATGCAATATTTAGGTGTTTACACAAAACAAATAGTACTAGTATATCAAACTTCCAGTGCCAAATCCACTTTGTGCCAAACATTGTCTTGCTTTTCCATCCCTTTAGGATGTTTCTGCAGGTTTGAATGGCATTTTAGACCTTGGCCAACTATAAATTTTGACATACCTCAGCTTGGTTGGAAGCACATAAAGGTGGATTCCTCCTTTAACCAGAAGCAATATCATCCATGAATGTTGCTTGTAGCCAAGCCCATGACATCAGAAATCATAGGAAGAAATAGGCAATCTTTTCAATTTGAAGCATGTGAAACAATATTGTCCAAAAAGACCTCTTTGCCTATTTCTTCCTATAATTTCTCTTTTCTATGTATATGTACACACATGTAAATGCATACATGTTTTGCTTCATGTGCACTCATGTCTATACATACATGCATGAGTGCACATGACACAAAACAAGCAATATACACAAAAAAAATACATGAATAAGGACTGTGCAAAAGTGAGGTGCATTTTTCAGCTGATAAAACACAGTTGACGCGCACATAGCAGGTCCGCCTTGTCGCACAACTATGAGCTACACACTTCTGAAGTTTGGCACACAACTATGCACATCAATTATAAATGGACCAAAAAATATTGCATTCAAAAAATACCTACCAAACCAATATGCAATTTTGACCTAATACGGGTGGAAAACTGGATTAGAAAATATTTATGCAGGACAAACATTTCAAAGTGGTAATAAAGGCAGAATTTTGTAATCAAACATTATGGCCACAAACATTAGCATTACCATTAACTTCAAAATTGCAAAATGCAAAAAAAAAAAATATATAGCTATTGTGCTAAAGGGTAAGCAAAGTATCAAATGCAGCAACATAGATTAATTAGGAAAACACATCAAACATGTGTTAAACAACACCCTTATATATGCTTAAATTTAGGCGCACCAGTGATAGAAATTCGCTTGCAATTAGCACTTGCCTAGTCTGTCAAAATTGGCTGTTTTTTTTTTTTTTTTGCAATTGGATAATCCCTAATCATTTATTGATTTGATCCTTTAGATTTGTACACCAGTAAACAGATATTCAGTTAAATAAAAAAATAAAATAAAGTTGAGGAGTTAAAAGTTAATCTTAACTAATGTTGACTAATGTTAAAAGTATTTTCTATATGTATATATATGTATATTTAGATACATATATAATTATATACTACAATAATTATATACCGTATTTTTCGGACCATAAGACGCACTTTTTTTCCCCCTAAAGTGGGGGGAAAATCAGGGTGCAAATATATCTATGAGCCTCTAGCATGTGGTGTTCCTGTCCTGGGAACATTTTTCTTTATTGGCCTGTTGTTACAAGCAATTCCCCACAGCAAGCTCACTATATATATATATATTAATATATATATATATATATATATATAAAAATTAATATATTAAATATTATGTATTATATATTAAATATTATATAATATATTAAAATAAAATTTGGACAGAGACAACTTTTTTCTAATTTTAGTTCTGTACATATCCACAATTAATTTTAAATGAAACAACTCAGATGCAGTTGATCTGCAGACTTTTCAGCTTTAATTCAGTGGGTTGAACAAAAAGATTGCATAAAAATGTGAGGAACTAAAACCTTTTCTTACACAATCACTTCATTTCAGCGGCTCAAAGGCTGGCTCATGCCCTGGTGTGGGCAAAACCTTTGGTATGTCATTATCAATTAAGCAGATAAAAGGCCTGGAGTTGATTTTGGGGGGGGGGGTGCTTGTATGTGGAAGATTTTGCCTTTGAACAAGACAACATGTGGTTAAAGAAGCTCAAGCTGCATAAACAGAAAAAAAACCCTCGTATAAATTGCTACAATATTAGGAGTGGCAAAATCTACAGGTTGGTACATCATGAGAAAGAAACAAAGCACTGGTGAACTCAGCAACGCTGAAAGACCTGGACGTCCATGGAAGACAACAGTGGTGGATGATGGCAGAATCATTTCCATGGTGAAACCCCTTCACAACAGCCAACCAAGTGAACAACACTCTCCAGGAAGTCGGTGTATCGATATCCAAGTCTGCCATAAAGAGAAGACTGCATGAAAGTAAATACAGAGGTTGCACTGCAAGGTGCAAGCCACTCATAAGCCTCAAGAATAGAAAGCCTAGATTGGAATTGCTCAAAAACATCTAAAAAAGCCGGCACAGTTCTGGAAAAACATTCTTTGGACAGATGAAACCAAGATCAACCTTTACCAGAATGATGGCAAGAAAAAAGTATGGAGAAGGCGTGGAATAGCTCATGATCCAAAGCATAGCACATCATCTGTAAAACATGGTAGTGATGGCTTGGGCGTGCATGGCTGCCATGGCACTGGGACACTAGTGTTTATCCATGATGTGACACAGAAGCAGCCGAATGAATTCTGAGGTGTTCAGAGACATACTGTCTGCTCAAATCCAGCTAAATGCAGTCACATTGATTGGGAGGCGTTTCATAATACAGACGGACAATGACCCAAAACATACAGCCAAAGCAACCCAGGAGTTTATTAAAGCAAAGAAGTGAAATATTCCTGAATGGCCAAGTCAGTCACCTGATCTGAACCCAATTGAGCATTTCACTTGTTGAAGACTAAACTTCGGACAGAAAGGCCCACAAACACACAGCAACTGAAAGCCGCTGCAGTAAAGGCCTGGCAGAGCATTAATAGGAGGAAACCCAGCATCTGGTGATGTCCATGAGTTCAAGACTACAGGCTGTCATTACCAGCAAAGGGTTTTCATCCAAGTATTAGGGATGAACATTTTATTTTCAGCTTTTTAATTTGTCCAATTACTTTTCAGCCCCTGAAATGAAGTGATTGTGTTATAAATGTGTGTGTGTTCACAGGTCCTTGGACCTATACCAAACAAATTTTTCCCATAAGAAATAAAAGGAAAATGATTAATCCGTTACCATGAAAAAAAAGTCCTATTGTTATTGGTTGTTATTGGCATAATATAAACATTGATGGGGTTGTAAAAAATATTTTAAACACTGCTTAATACTAATATACATAAATACAAAAGCAATTAAATGAAATAAATGAAAATTTCATAAAAGTAAGTCGAGTGCCTACTAGGATGGTGCTGAGAAGGGAGGAGGAGGAGATGTTATGTATATCACAGAGAGTTATAGCGCGGGTTGTTCACTGAATGATAGCAACTGGCGTACTGACGCTCCTGGGCAGTTGCGGCTTGTTTTGAGAGAGGTAAGCAAGGGTAGCACGTGCTGCGTGTGTGTATATATTGTGAACTTGCTGTGGGGAATTGCATGTAGCACTAGGATGCCAGGTAACACAGCATAATAAAACAACAAAACAAATGTATATTGTAATAAAATATAATTCCTGTCCCAGGACAGGAGCACCACATGCTAGAGGTTCATAGGGGATTCAAATTCAAAAAATTCGATTTGCAACGAATGCAAATTTCCTCCCAATTCGTGGTAACGAATCGCAATTTGTCCTAAAATGGCGGCTACACCTGTGAGGACATGGGGCAAGGAACTCTGGGAAGGCTGGATGACCCATAATGGCATGCATACAGTCAATCAGCAGCTAGCCAGCCCTGTGATGTCACAGCCCTATAAATAGCCTCAGCCATCTTGGATTAAGACATTTTACAGTGTTCTTAGTGCAGGAGGTGACGTCTGCTGGCAATAGGGAGTGATAGCAAACACCTCATTGTGAGAGAAAAAACGATTTATAAGTGCAGGGAAAGGATAGGGAGGAATTATTTCACTGCAGTGAAAGTAGGGACAGTGCTAGAAAAGCGATTTACAAGTGCAGGGAAAGATTATTTGGGGATCCAAATAGCCATTATACAGCTCTGTCATTCCAGCAATTTGTTCTTGTTATTGGGGTACAAGTGCTATATTGAAAAGCCTTTAGTGGCTTATATCTGTGGAAAAAGAAAAATATATTCTCAGTTCACTTCTGCAGTTACATGTGGTGAAAGCGTTTAGTGACGTATTTGAGTACAAAAAGAAAAATATATTCTCAGTTCACTTGTGCAGTTATATGTGGTGAAAGCGTTTAGTGTCGTATTTGAGTACAAAAAGAAAAATATATTCCCAGTTCACTAGTGCAGTTATTTGTGGTGAAAGCGTTTAGTGTAGTATTTCAGTACAAAAAGAAAAATATATTCTCAGTTCACTTCTGCAGTTATATGTGGTGAAAGCGTTTAGTGGCCTATTTCTGTACAAAAAGAAAAATATTTTCGTCGCTCTCTGGAGCGTTTTAATTTGCTTTTAATTTATTTAGTTCAGCTAAATGTCAGAGAAGTGCCAGGCCATGCACAGAGGAGTGGCAGAGGCCTAAATGTTTCTGGCGCAGGCAGAGGTTGTAGCAGAGTAAGGGGGCGTGTCAGCAGGAGTCGCAACGAGAGTCCTGACCTCCCGGTGTCATCTAGCGGTCGTGTCTTGACCAGAAACCCAACGGTTCTTGATTGGTTAACTCGGTCATCAACCTTATCCAAAGTGACATCAGACACCCCCAGCCAACAGTCGCTGGGTTCGTCAGACACAACCCTTAGTTGGCATGGCCCGGGAGCAGGCCCTGTGCCTGTGTTTCCTCAACCTGCCTCTGTCCTTTGCTGTTCCCTCAGCCACAGAAGTATTGTATGCTGTGGGCTCAGCTCCACTATACAGCGAGGACAAGCTAGTGGAGGACAGTCAGCAGCTACTGCCCAGCCAAGATCTGAAGGAGACATCCGCCGCTTCCACTGCTAGGCAGGCAAGTAGTGATGAGGAGAGGTGTGGGAGGTGGTGTTGCGAATAGTCAGGCTCCTGACCCAGAGACCGTTGAGGAGGACATCAGTGACGTGCAGACACTACTCGATAATGATGAAGCCGATCACACTTGGGAGCCAGGTGAAGAAGGGGCTTCATCATCATCAGGAGAAGAGGGTGGCAGCTTGCCCATGAGGCAGCGGCTGAATCAGCAAGGTGGTAGCATGGCTGGGAGTCAGCAGGGTGGCAGCAGTGGGAGGTCGGGAGCCAAGCGTGCCCGGGGTAGACCACCTGCTTTGCAGCAGCCTACCTACCCGGGAAGTAGTGGTGGAGGGGTTCACGGAGGCAGCGGCAATAGCAGTCAGTCAGTGCGGAGTGTTGGGGCGAAAATCCCCTACTCGGCGGTGTGGCAGTTTTTTGTTAAGCCACCGGAGGAGGTTAACATGGCCATATGTAGAATATGTGGGCAGAAGGTGAAGCGTGGCCAGGGTGCATATGTTGGCACCACGGCCCTGCGTCAACATATGCAGCGTCACCATAAAGTGGCCTGGGAGAACGGTGGCCCCGATGTGGAGGTCCAGCCTGCCGCAGCAACCACTGCATCACCCAGTGCCACGCACCGGGTTTCAGGCAGTCAAAGCTCCACCACCTCACCGGAAGGGAGCTGTATGTCATTTCCATCTTCTGCTGGTCCAGATGCTCCTGCTCCTCCTCCTCCTACTCCTCGTCAGTCAATCCATCAGCAATCAATCACCGAAGCGATTGCCAAGAGACAACAGTATACGTGCACTCATCCAACGGCGCAGAAGGTAGAACAGAAGGTGGGCCAGTCCTTGAGCCTGTCGGTGTCTGCCAAAGAGCACGGCAACGCCGACGTGTGGAGCTGTAACTACGGTCAGGGACAATACATGTCCTTAACGGCTCACTGGGTGAATGTGGTTCCTGCACAGCCACACCAGCAACTTGGCCAGGTAACACCGCTTCCGCCTCCACGTTCTCACACCGCTGGTCAACTGCAGGGACAATTCAAAGTGCCCCTCCAGCATACCACATGTGCAGGGTACAGTGGTGTCACGCTGTTCTGAACCTGGTTTGCCTGGGCGAACGGAGTCACACAGGGGAGGAACTGCTCTGTGTGATTCATCAAGAAATCGAATCCTGGCTTTCTCCGCAACAACTCAAAATCAGAACCATGGAGACCAACAATGGGAAGAACATGGTGTTGGAGTTGCGTCAAGGAAGGCTGAGCCATGTGCCCTGCATGGCACACGTGTTCAGTCTGGTTGTCTAGCGGTTCCTGAAGTATTCTACCCATCTGCAAGACATCATAAAAATGGCCAGGAAACTTTTCGTGCACTTCAGCCACTCATACACCACAAAGCACACCCTCCTTGAGCTGCAGCGGCAGAACAGCATCCCCCAACATAGGCTGTTATGCGACGTTTCCACCTGTTGGAATTCCACCCTCCATATGTTGGACCGACTATACGAACAGAGAAAGGCCATCAACGAATTCTTGATGATCCAAATGGATAGGAGTACTCCCATGTGTAACTTTGATGTCAGCCAGTGGCAGCTCATGCGTGACACCTGCCGTTTGCTCAGGCCACGTTATTTGTCAGTCGCCAGGACTACGGGATGAACAACGTCATTCCACTGCTTCATGTCCTGGAACAGATGCTGGTAAATCTGGCTGATCAGGGGACTGGAGACGTGGCACCTAGATCTCACGACCACATGAGCCCTGTGGGGTCTGAACTGGAGGAGGAGGAGGACATTGGAGCACAGGCAATGTATAGTGAAATAGGTGGTTTTTCTAATCAGGTGACAGAAGAGGAGGAGCAGGAGCAGCCAGAGGAGCAAGAGGGAGATGAGGAAGACGAGGCAGAAGACCCAGACACACTGTGGCAGTATGCAGTGGAGATGGAAGCAGGGAGTCCCTCCGAGTCACTTTCACAAATGGCCCGCTGCATGCTCACTTGCTTGCGTAGTGACAGCGGAATTGTCACCATTCGGCAGAGGGATGACTTCTTGTTCTCCACCTTGTTGGGCCCTCACTACTGGTCCAAAATGGGGGCCTTTTTTACACCTGCTGAGAGGGAGGACAAGCTGAACTACTACAGAGACATCCTATGTAGAGTCTAGAGTCGCTGATGAGCAGCTTTCTTCACCCGCATAGTGAAAAAGCTACTCACCAGCAGCTAGACATCAGCAGAACCTGAACCAGCAAGTGGTAGCATACTTGGAATGCACCCTGCCAGCTGTTATTGAAGATCCGCTGGACTACTGGGCAGCCAAACTGGAACTGGCCAAGTTTGCCCTTAAAAAGCTGTCCTGCCCGGCCAGTAGTGTGGCATCAGAGTGGGTGTTTAGTGCAGCGGGGGCCAGCGTTACCTCAAGAAGAACTCGTCTGTTCACCCAAAATGTGGAGAGACTGACTTTTGTGAAGATGAATCAGGGGCCGATCTGCCAGGATTTCCACCCACCAATGCCTGATGCAGCTGATTACATGATCCATGCCACCTAACTCAAACCTTGACAAAAGAGACCAGTTTCTTCTGGCTACCTGCCTCAGCTACTACTCTGATGCTGCCACCCACCTGATGCCACACATTAGATGCCAAGTGTTCCTTCTTTCACCCACCTTCGTCAGCGTGTAATGGTATTGCCACCCACTGCCCCACTCTATCACCGGGTCACTTTGTGGTCTCCTGCTGCTGCTGCTGCTGCCGCCATCTCCACACTATGTCACCTTGCCAATCTGTGGTCCCCTCATGCTGCTGCTGCAATCTCCACACCATATCACCTTGCCACTCTGTGGTGTCCTCCTGATGCTGCTGCTGCGGCCACCTCCAGCAACATATATAAATATAACATCAAAAATTACTATAAAATATAATTGTGTTCAAAATATAATGCAATGGTTTTGAGATGTTTGACCAATAGTCCTTTTTAGGTGGATGTCTAAAGCTGCGTACACACCTGCAATTTTTCTCGTTGGAAAGGATCTTTCACGATCCTTTCCAACGAGAAAAGACTGCACAATGCATGAACGATGCTGTACATACAGCACCGTTCATGCTCTATGGAGAGGGGAGGGGGAGAGCGACGGAGCGGCACCCTGCTGCGCGCTCTCCCCTTCCCTTTCATTAGGATCGGTCGTCGTCCATCGTCCGTGGATCCGCCAGGACGGTCGTCGGACGATGGACGACGACCGACTGTACACACGGCAGATTTTCGCCCGATAATTGGCCGATACCGATTATCGGGCGAGAAAAATTTGCCGTGTGTACGCAGCTTAAGACTTGATAACTTTACAAATTGTTACACTATAACTTCAGTTAAACAATCAACTTCTCATTTCAAACTTTCATATCTGATATTTTGATGACTAAATATTGATGTGATTCTGATTGTATTATTAAAATTTAAAGGAAAAAGGCAGCGGTTTACTTACGTTTTGTTGAGTTGTGGTCTAGATAAAGGATTAAGGGAAGCAGTATTCAAGCTGCATGCTAATGAAAGGGATCAATTTTTATATTGTATTAGGTTAATCCCTAGAACAGTACAAATCATGTGGTACACTGTTATCCATAGTCTGGAAACTTTGGGGCAAAGTCACCAAATATGACCCATAGTCCCCCTTTGCATTACATGCCCTAAAACAATTTGGAGATTTGTTAGGTAAGGCATGGGCTACCCTTGTCGGGGTTAGGTACCATTTCATGCGGACCTTTTCCAATGCAAGTACATTTCTAGAAGATTTGGATATGGCTAGCCATGGACCAAAAGTATCCTCTTCTGAAAATTTATTGGAATGTTCCCTTTCCCATGTTCTTAGGTAGATAACGGTTTGTTGAACCATGTTTGAACAATAGATGTATATAAAAAGCAGATAGCCCCTACTGTAACCGGGTTATCCCTACATGTACATTCAAACTCCGTAATTCCTAATAGAAATTGCAAGTTACCAAGCCAACTTTTGAGAAAATGCCGTATTTGCAAGTATTGAAAAAGCTCCAGATTGGGGATATCGTATTTGTCTTTCAAGTAAGTGAAAGGGCACACTCCTTAGCTAGATAACATAGAACCAACCGTAGTCAGATCATGCTGAATCCACCATGAAAATCTAGAACTTTCAATAATTCCTGGTGGAAAAAGTACATTGCCAAATATCTCCATTAGGGGGCGGTGACCACTAATTAACTTGGCTTTGTTTTTAGCGACATCCCAGATTTGCAACATGTGCTGTAAAAATGGGCTAAGGGATCTGGGTCTAGAAGATCAGGGACTCCAAAAAAGAATAGAGAGCGAGTTAGTGGGGAGAAAGGAGGATTCAGTGGTAGCTTATAGTGGGCAATTCCAGTGTTGGATAGAAATAAGAGGTGCTATTTGGGAGAAGTTGTAGCAGGAGTATAGGTCCAAGACCTCCATTTAACGCAAAATCCTACATGTTTGGCAATGCGAGGGAGGCCAGCTTTTCATAAAAAGCGCAACACCTTTTTTTGAAGAGTCTGACAGATTCCAAAGGGGAAAGGTGTAGGAAGTACTCACATAAAATATAGGATTTGGGGCAGAAAAGTCATCTTAACAGCATTGATATGACCAAACCATGAGAGATATGGTTCATCCCAAGATCTCAACAGTGCACACAGTGACCGTTTTAGAGGTTTATAGTTAGCTCTAAAAAGTGCATTATTGTCAGGAACAATCTGCACCCGTTAATAAGGAAGTTCCTTAATCCAGGAATAAGGAAAATTACCTTGAGTTGTAGCTAATTCTGTTGGTTGTAGGGAAATGTTTAATGCTAAAGGTTTTGATGGGTTTACCTTAAGCCAAGATAGCTGTTCAAACTCTTTTAGTAACTTTAGAGACGGTAAAATCACATGGGGTGATGGTATATATAGCAAAATATCATCTGCGAATAATGGGATTTTATGTGTATATCGAGGAGTGTGAAATGCACAGATTTCATCGATTTGTCTGGTAAAAGCTACGAGACGTTCTAATAAACACAAAAAACAAGGGGGATAGGGGACATCCCTGCCTAGTACCCCAGGCAATGTTAAAAGATTTGGAAGTATATTCATAATAGTTTACAGTGGCCGTTGGATTAGAGTATATAGCGTTGATCCATGCTCCAAACCCAGTACCTATATTCCATCTTTGCAAAGCCCGATTTTAATATGTCCAGGATATCGAGTCAAAGGCCTTGTACATATCAAGAGATGAGAGCATAAGCCCTTGAGTGGATTTCCTGGCTAGATAATTGAGTAAAACTGTACGCCGAATGTTATCTGAAGGCCTGACAGCCTGGCACAAAGCCTACCTGATCTTTACCGATCAAAGAAGGTAGAAAATTATTCAACCTCGAGGCAAGCACTTTTGCTAATATTTTTAGATCTATGTTAAGCAATGATATTGGCCTGTAATTTGACCAATATAGATGGTCTTTGCCCGGTTTAGGGATCATTAAGACTTTGCGCCTGTAACATGTCAGTACTGGGGGGGCCTGAAGATTTAAAATATTTAAACAGAGTTGCTAAATGGGGGGCAATGGAGTCTGCCATCTTTTTATAGAAGTGCTGAAAAACCCTTCTGGGCCTCCTTTCTTGCCAATTTTGAGAGATGTATTGGCTGTTAAAACTTACAAAGTAGAAATATCTGCACCAAAACTACCAGCTTGGTCTGCTGGTAAGACAGGAAGAGAAACTTTAGATAAGAATTTTTGTATCTTTGAACAGTTATTCTCAGAGGGTGCACTACATAATTTGGCTAGTTGAGAACTGAATTCCTCAATTATAATAATCGGGTTAGAGGTCTGAACATGATTCCAAGTACGTAAAGTGAATGCTGATTTATGCTTTGGAATTTGTCTCAGTTTATTGGCCAACATTGTGCCAATCTTAATATTGTTAGTGTAAAATTTTTGTTGCGTCCATCAAATGGTGCGCTCTGCGGCATCTGCCAAGAATAGATTTAGGTCTGTTTTGGCTTGGAGGAAGAGTTTCCTATTACGTTCTCTGGGATGTCGTTTAAAACTTTGTGAGATCGCCTCTAGTTCCTCCGTTAACTTAGCTAGTTGTTTAGTACGCTTCTGTTTGCGTCTGGATGCTCTTCGTACCACTGTTTTATAGGCGTCCCACAGAACCATACGTGAAGAAACAGTGCCCGGGTTTATCCAAAATTACTCAGTAGTCTTAGTTATTAGGTCAGCCATAACTGGAGAGTAGGACAATAAAGAATCATTCAAACACCAATTATTAGATGATTGTTTAGGGAAAAAAGAGTCGCAAGTGACTAGAACTGGATCATGGTCAGACCAAGCTACCATCAGAATACGTGAATCTACAACTTGTGTCAATAATTGTTTGGAAATATATGATCTTTTTGTGAATGAGAGTTATGGGGGTGTGAAAAAAAATGTGAAATCTTTCGCCAAAGAATGACGTTCCGGCCATACATCCGATACACCCAAATTATTTAGGAGCAATGTGAAACTGGACAGATCTTGTTTGGAGAAGGAACCATCTGGTTTAGATTTATCCAGTTTGGGGTTTAAAACCATATTAGAGTCACCGCACATGAGAACACTACCTTGAGCATGTTCTTTTATTATAGCACTCAGATGAGAAAAGAAAGGCAGTTGTTTAGTGTTGGGGGCATAGTCAGTACAAATTGTCACCTTAGTATCTAGAATGTAGCCCACCAATAATAAATAACGGCCTCGGAAATTTGTGACAAATAAAAGGTGTCTTTTTGTGTATTGCGATTAAAACACCACATTTCTTGACTGGAGCGTTAGCCTGGTAGAATTGGGAATAGGTAGTGTGTAAATATTTCAGTGGAGAGGAGGCGGAGATATGAGTCTCCTGTAAGCATGCAATATTAATCTTATGAGATTTTAGGTATCGGAAGATAGTGGACCTTTTACGTGAAGAGTTTATGCATTGTACATTTAAAGTCAGAAGTTTCAACGCCAACTAGGATCTTTACCTAAGAGATAATAATTCCCAGGCAGAGGCATGTTAACAGGACGTACAAAAGAAAGACAGAAAATAAAGAACAAGAAAGGAAAAAACAAGACAAGACAAAAAAAAAAAAAAAACAATCCACAATATTGGAGTAAAGACAAAAAATTCTTAAGCACCAGCTCAAGTTGCAAAAGAACCATGAAAGGGGAAGCACCGCAGTGCATCACCGTTGACCCTTGGTACCCAAAAAACAGGGGGACCAACCTCATAAGGTCAACGAAAACAAGGGGGAACAGGTGTCACCTTGGGCTAAGGTAACAAAGCACTGACCATCCCACCATGGGGAGGAAAAAAACGTACATATACATAACATCAAGTGAGATAAGGTGTTAATAAGAAGCACACGTTCAAAGTATAACATAAACATTACAGCATAATAAAATAAATATATGTCAAATGATACTGGAAAGAGAACTATGTCTGTAATCAGGCCCAGTGGTAAGAAAAAACATTAACAAGCTATGTTAGCCTAAAAAAAATTATCACGTTTAGTCCTCCATCAGCTGTCTTGCAGACAGATTGTGATTGGAGACATCCCAAGCCCTTGGAGCGTGCCACTTCTGAGGAATTGGATTTTCTTCCTATGGAGTGATCCAAGGAAGCTTCAAACCCTTGTGACCCATGAGATTTTGGGATCCAGCAGCCACTGGATACAGGGAAAAGTTCATCAGACATTTTCGTAATTCAGCTGCAGTGACCACAGAGTAGGGTTGATTGTGGTAGGTAAAGAGCAATTTAAATGGAAAGCCCCATCTGAACCGCACATTATTTTCCTGAAGGATCTTGAGATAAGGTTTCAAAACTCTTTTTGTATAGTGGACTGTGAGAGATCTGCAAAAATCTGGTAAGAAAAATCTTGAAAAACAAGAGAATCCTTGGCATGGGATGCCTGCAGGATCAGTTCCTTTGTACGGTGGTAGTAGAACTTTAAAAATAACGTCCCAAGGAGGACCATCTATAGGTTTACGAGATAAGGCCCTATGGACCCTGTCCATTTCAAGACAATCAGAGGGCACATCAGGTAATAAATTGCTCAGTAATGCAGAAACAAAACTTTGAAGATCTACAACACTTTCAGGAATATCTCCGATCCTCAAATTATTTCTTCTGGTTCTGATCTCAGCATCTTCTAGCTTCTAGGTTTTGCAATTTCTATTTGTACAGTATCCAAATCTTTTTCATACCCCTCCAAAACTGGGGTCACATCATCTAACCGATCTTCCAATACTGCAATGTGGCCCCCCAGCTCTTAAAATTTCTTTCACTAGGGCAGCTGAAAGTTTCTTATTTGCCAGAGAGATTTCATCTCTCATAATCTCCCTTGGATTGAAGGCCGCGCTTTTTTAGCCGATTTGCCCGCCAGATCCATAACTACAATTGAGTCCGGGGCTAGTCAGTAGCGAGGAGAGGTGAGTATCCTAGCTGAAGCTCACGGGATCCCCACAGAAAGGCGGTCAGTGTGCCTGAGATGTGCGGAGCTCGATCACTGCACGTCCATACAGGTCTGTTGCGCACATGAGCCCCCTGTGTTGTTGATCTTCAATAAATTCATTTTTTTTAGGAAAGTTAAGATTGTAAAAGCATGAAGGGGATGTGGTTCCATTTACTAAAACTCCACCTTAAATTAGTAAAGCAATCAAATAGTAGTGAAAGACAACAAAAGTCCTTTTGAATAAACACAAAATTTTACAGTTTTCCCTGAATCCCTGGATCTCGTTTCCCTTTAAAATTTAGTAAGGTACGGAGCTCTCAGAAGTCTGCTGCTGATTCCCTAAATGTGCTCTCAAGATCAAGTTGAAGACAAAGATATGGACCTGGTGGCCAAGGATCCCTCCCAACCCTCCCTTCTCAACTCCAGAACCCTTAACACCATCTGTCCATGAAAGCCACCTATCAGGTGAACATCAACCTTAATTTTCCTAATATGCAAAATGGCTCAGCCTGGGCACTATATAAATATTTTACAGGACTTTTCCAGACAAATCCTGAGACACCCTATCAGAATATAGGTGTGTATGTATACTATATATATGTGTATATTTTACTTAGGTATTACCTGTATATTGTCAGCATGCATATTGGAGTGTGCTGGGTGATAAAACTCAGATTGTATGCAACAGCATGGGACAGTCAAGCCATTGGAAGGAGCCTTTTGTTTATAAACAGGAGGAAAGTTTGTAAAAGGTGATAAGGAAGTCCAGCAACTTGCAAAGTTAAACCTGATCAGACTGAAATTCCTATATTAAAAATTCTGAAGATTATTGTGTCTGGAATGTTGGCATTACAAAGAGATCAATCCTCTCCATTTATCGTGATTTTACTGTACTGTGTGTACTCCATAGTATGTATGTGACTGTCCAAGAAATGCTTTGCACCTTTTAGCTGGTGAACACCCACCTGTCAAACTGTGATAGCTGTCAGTTTTACCGATTTCTGACAATTACACTTGAGGGACGATTATACTGGATTATATGTATTGTGTTTAAGCAGCCAAATTGTGTGCCTTTATTTTGTATTTCTGAGAGTTTCCTATGTAGATAAAACTAAAGGGTATGGCTTTTTAATGTTTTTTCACATTTATTTAACAGAAATATGGTTTGTCTGTTTGTGGTACTAAAATTTAGTTGTGACAAATTAATCTTTTGTAGTTGCAGTAGTGATTACAGTAGCTTTGTTAATTGTTTGATATATACCAGGCGACTACAAATACCCTATTTTTTTTATTGTTAATGTCTACTAAATAGATGACACAACAAATTTTTACAAGCATAAAGTATAAAATTTATTTAAATAAGGGGAGGGGGTAGGTCTTAAACTAAGAAAGTTCCAATTTGAGCGTTTCTCAGTCTTCAGTCATTTACGCTAGTTACTCTTCGCATTCTTTCTGTTGATAGAAAAATACATACACACATTTTAGTTTGATATAAATGTATACATTTATATTAGTATCCTTTAGCATATTAGCTAGGGTGGTATGTTACTAGGGATGAGCGACCGAGATTTGTAATTTCGATCTTGCGGTGAGTTGGTCCTTTCTTGCTTACCGAACATGTAAGGGAGAACAGTCTTGTGATTCGCCATATGGTTGTATTCTCGCCGAACGAACGAAGGAAAAAGCAGAGGGTGGTAACGGCGAGTAATTTTCGCATTAATCGCAGCTGGGAGCGAATCATTTGCTCCCAGGATGCACAGCAAGGCCCAGCAGCCAATCAGGGGAGATCTGAGCACAGGCATATATATATACCGGGCAAGAGGGAGGGGTTAGTCACTTCATCTTGTGTTCTGCGTATGGGATAGATGTGTATTCTGACAGGGACAGTGTAGGAGGTTCTTAGTTAATTGTTATCTGCATAGTTCTGTGTTTTTTAGGGCATAACATCCTGTACTACTGTTTAGTATAGGATATTGTGTATATAGAATAGGTTAGGCAGACATCTTAAATTTTAGATGAGCTATTAGCTAGTCAGTTTTGTTAAATTGTCAGCAGTCAGCACATTTAGTATAATCTTTATTGTGTATTAGTGAAGACACTGTTTGTCATCTTTTTTCACACTGTACATTCACTAAAGGTAAGTAAAATCAATTGCAGTTCCTATTTACCAAAGAAGACCGTTTGGTACAGTTAAATTTCTGTCCTACTGTAAAATAAATACAGATATTTCAGTGCTTGATACCTGTTCCTATTTACCAAAGAAGACCGTTTGGTACAGTTAAATTTCTCTCCTACTGTAAAATAAATACAGATATTTCAGTGTTTGATACCTGTTCCTATTTACCAAAGAAACAGCTTGGTACAGGTGCATTTTTGCCCGAATAAGTAAAAGATGAGAGGTAGACCCAGGGTAAGGCGGGGCGTTGGGTGACCTACGCCTTCTGGCAGGGGGCATACTCCCCAGAAGTCTGTCACTGTAAGACAGCAGCAGCAGCAAACTGTTGGAGGCAGCAGCACAAGTGGTCAAACAGGTCTGAGATGTGTGCAGAGCTCCAGTACGCTGGTAGATGTATTGAGAGGGCGGAATACAATCATACAGCCATGTCATGTGGAGAGGATTGTGGACGGGGTCTCAGGGGGCTCAAGTGGAGCAGACTCTTCTTCTGCAGCAGAAGGAACTAGCACAGCCATGACAGGAGCAAACACAGATGTTAGCATGGCTAATGTGCCTGTACTTCCCGATGACTCTCCCATGTTGTTTGACGAACAACCTGTGAATCTGTCAGTGCAAAGTTCAGAGCAGAAGGCAGACTTTGAGACCCTTGGGGAGCGTGGTCAGGACTTGCTGGGCGAGGGTTCTGGATCAGTGGCTGCATTTGCAGAAGTTGGCTTAGATGAAAATGAGGATGTTGATGACCATGATGTCACCGCTGCATGTAAGGGCTAGCAGCAGTTCCGAAACAGACGTAGAGGAAAGGCAGCATCAGCAGCAACAGACTGGGGATGGAAGGGGCCACCAATCTGCCTTATGTAAACCCAAGCAGGGGAACAGTCAGAGATGATGTGACCGAGGGGGAGGTTGAGCTGGAGCAGACGCGGAGGCAGGCAAAGAAAAAGAGCAGCAGAGTGGTTGCACGCACCTCTCCAGTGTGGTCCTTTTTCACGCTGAAAGACGATGACGAGTGCATAGCAATCTGCATCCTGTGCCACAGACAGATCTGCGAAGGACAGGCCAGATCACATTTGGGTACAACATCCTTGCTTTCCCACATAGGTAAGAACCACAAACCAAAGTGGGAGCAGTCTTTTAGATAGGGGATAGGAACAGGACAGAAGGCTTTTCAGTGGCACTTAAAGAATACTTTCAAAGTGTATACATTTTTGATTCAACTTAATTTAATCAAATAATTTTTGAAATTAAATAATGTACAAGGTTAAAAGTGTATATATTTACACATATAGCAGAGTACACGTTTGACTTTCATAAGTCTGAATATAGTTTAGCTTAATGTGTTCATGTATCTCCCTTCCCGACGCATTTTGCCCCTATTTTGGGCTTCCTCAGGGGATATGAAGGATATTGTAACACACTGAAGAAAAAAATAGTACAATTGCATTCTTTGTAAAATCACAGGAACACAGTAAGGCAGAAATCAGAGGAAACAAAGACGTCTTCTAATACAATAATGTGTACTTTCATATCTAATCATGAATGGCCTTATAAGTCACATAAAATATATTGAAAAAATTGAGAAAAAAAATATATAGTAATAAATTAAAAACTAAGTTATATCACATATCACATATTTCCCAATTTTTCAGTTTTGATAGCAACAGGAAGTGCTTCAGCTTGAAGAGGAGGAGGTGGGTGATGGGGAGGAAGTTGTTTTGGCGCCTACTGAGGGACAGGCGGAGGAGGAGCCCAGGGAACCCCTCTTTCTTATGTGTGTCCACATGTTGCGATGCCTACAGAGGGACCCTCGCATTTGCAGCATCAATAACCAGGATGATTACTGGCTGGCCACCGTTCTGGATCACCGCTACAAAGACAAAATGTCACAGTTTCTACCCAACCCTGCGTAAGAGAAAGAAAAGGTGACCCGCCTGAGCAGACTGCTATGCGACGGGCTGTGTGAGGAGTTCCGCGCACCGCATTCCACACAGGGAGCTCAGGCGGACACTGCCTCCACGGTATCCTCCTGTAGCAGCAGCAGTAGTGGCAGCAGGCCGCACACATCCAAAAGTGTAGGCCAAAGCAGTGGGGATTTTCTGGATGACTGGCGAAACCTGATGCGGCCACATCAAACAAGGAAACTGCGGGGAATGCATGAAGCGCATGGTGCACGATTACGTTGGCACTTTTCTGGTTGGTGGTGTTGACGACAGCAGTTGGAGAATGCCTGTCCTGACAGTAGTGACGCCATTCATTATTGGGTCAAACAGGCTTGAAACCTGCCCGCAGTTGGCACAGTATGCCATCAAGCTTCTTTTTTGTCTGGCATCTAGTGTTCTGTCTGAAAGAACCTTTAGTGCCACTGGCGAGGTGGTCACAGACAACCGATCACAAATGTCGCCAGAAAATGTCTATCGCCACAATGAACGAAAGGTGGATTACTAACAACTATCATATCCCCACTGCAGATGTCACCAACTGACATACAGACTGACACACGGACTCATGGCTCCTGTGCTGAGTCTGTGGCTTGCTATCACCAACACCCTGTCAGCTGAGCCTGTCTCGGTTTAATTTTTCCTCTATTTATCGCAAGGTACAGGGGTGGCATTCATCGCCAATGTCATGCCTGCCATTGTGCCAGCTAGCAATATACTTTACATTTCTGCTCCTTTCGGGAGGCCAACAAACTGCAGATGAAAACCCCCAGTACTGCCACACTGAAAGATTAGCTGAAAAATTAGGCAAAGGCAATGGTACCTAAGTATTGTAAGAATGAGGGGTTGGCATTCATGTCATCCACTTCATGATGCAAACTAGCAATATCATCTACCTTCCCACTGCTTCCAGCACCACAAACCACAGCAGCAGTGCTGGCGCACAAAACATCTTGGTCTGGCCCTTTAATGTTTAATCACAAATTTCCAATATTTGCATTAGAAACTCTGGGTTGGCATTGACGATGCACTACATCAAGCTCTAGATGCCAGTTACCAATGCGGTCCACGCTCCATCTCAGGGCCCACCGTCTCCTCCTGAAGCTGTTGCTGCTGCCGCCTGTCAGTACTCTATTCACTAAAATTGTATTACACACTTCTGGGTGGCATTGACGATGCACAACACCCAGCTCCCCATGACAGTTACCAATGCAGTCTCCCTGGCGATAGCTGACCAGAGGCCACACACTGCTACTACTCTCGCTGACCCACGCTCTGTCTTTGGTCCTCCATCCTTTTCCCCAATGTCAACGCGCTTCTTCTCCACAACTTTATGGGTGGCATTCCTAACATGTCATCCAGGTCATGATGCCAGCTAGCAATGAAGTCTCCTGCTGTTTTGACAGCAACGACTGCTGCTATTGGGTGGAGTTCACATGTAGTGCCACCCTTTCTCAATGTCCTAAGGTTTATGCTGCCCTCTGTACACTGTCCATCATGCAAAAATCCTAATTGCCTGCTGTCATTTTACCTGCCATGGAAAACCACAAGGTCTTTGACTTTAATGGAAATTGCAAAAATGGTTTGCCGAAATTTCACGGACCCATCGGAAGTTCGAGGAAATTTTCACGAGACTGTCAGAGGCCTTCTCGTTCATCCCTATATGTTACTACTTTCTAACGCAATCACAAAATGAGGACATGTTGCTGTATAGAATTATTATGAGAGATAACTGCTGTACAAAAACTATTGATAATTATGCATCTGCTATTAACCTAAGTAAATATAAAGAGTGAAAACCTACCTTTCCACCAGTGTCTTGGCTCTTGGTCCTGAGCTTGTTTACTTGAGATTCAGCAATGTCAGCTCTCTCCTCCGCTTCTTCAAGCCAATGTTGGACCTTTCTGAATTGGCTCAGATGGGCATTGGCTTGTTCCTCTTGGGAGAAACCTATCTGAATCAGCTCACATAGGCATTGGCTTGCTCTTCTGGGAAGAAAACAGTTAGAAATGAGACTTTATTAATTCTAATTTGGAAAGCCACCTAATTTGGAAAGCCACTTTAAAACCTTATGAACAATTTAATCTTTTCTTCTAAAATATGACTTACAGATTTCTCAGCCTGCCTCTTGTAGGCCTTGAGCTTCAACTGAAGTTTGTCAACAAGGTCCTGGAGTCTCAGGATGCTCTCCCTGTCTTCCTCAGTCTGCATAAGAACATAATATTACCCTTGAATATAGACTAAATGTTTTATTCAATATAACCAGCTGTCCTTAAAAATTATTATCTAAAACATTTATAACGTTTCTAAGCTAAAATCAAGTACATTGTGGTTATAATAATTTTTATTATTATTATTAATAAACAGGATTTATATAGCGCCAACATATTACGCAGCGCTGTACAATAAATAGGGATTGCAAATGACAGACTAATACAGACAGTGATACAGGAGGAGAGGACCCTGACCCGAAGAGCTT